>NC_081517.1:3232123-3354623 GCF_030273125.1 Centropristis striata | reverse complement strand
GTGCTCCTTATTGCCCCTAAGGGGATGAGCAGAAGGCTGGAGGCGCTGATTGAACTTTACATTTTCACAGCAAAATGCATACTATTCCTTTTTTTTTTAACTCCCTTCTTTATTATCTACTCTCTATAGGCACAGTGAGTGCATGTAAAATATAGAAGCCTCTTATTCTAACACTGTGCTGTGTTTTGTTTGTTTGTTTTATGCCCCTGATGTCTCTCCCTAACTGTACATGTCCCACCACTGTTACCCTCACTGTGTGGTCTGGTGATTAATGACACAATAAAGACGGACATTTCCGACACGTGCGGCAGTAACGATGCTATGTAAATTTGCGGCAATCAATCTTGGCACAGAAGTGGTTAAGTTTCAGAGGGAGGTGGAACAAAAAGCCAGCCATATTGGCGGTGCTGTGTGCCAAGTGGTAGTCATGGCCCCTGCCCAGCCCTCCTATTACGAGGCTGGCAATAAGTTGGCCTGCCCGCTGGGGAAAACAGGGAGCTGACACCAGGAACATATGCAGCAACACCTGATTGCCGTGCCACCGCCACGGACCCGGCTGCCAGAGAGCACAAACATGTAGCCTCAACACACACACACATACACACACACACAAACAATGCTGGAGGAGGGAAGCATGCATTAAAATGACAAATCCATATAATCTGCATGAATACCTGCAAAAATATAAATAAAAAAACATGTGGACCAAAAACATTTTCACTCATCATTGCTCATGCTCCACAAATATTACACCCAATAGAGCGCACGCATGCACAAACACACACACACACACACACACACGCTCTGACTTACAGAGCAAACCCACTGGGGATTAATTTCCTTATTCAGGCAGTGTGTATGCCAGGCTTGGCTGGTGTGCCAGTCGCCCGCGGTGCACCACACGCTGCCATGCTGTGCCAGCAAACAGCACTGATGCCCTCCATTTGCAGTGTCACATATATCAAATGCATGCTGCTATCACTTAGCCCTCAGTAGTCTGAACCCTGCCCCGCCTGCCTGCCCGCCTCGCTGGGCAAATGTGTGTGTGTGTTTAGCATCTGGCTTCACCCACCGCTATGCACTCTGGATGGATATTTGATTGACGACGGAGCGGTATAATGCCATGATTGATTGTGTGAAAATCAGACTGAATGAAAGAGTTTTCGGGATTATCTGTGACCAGACAGTCACCCCGCTCTGCCTCAACACAAACTGACACTTCTTGGGATTTTATTTCCCGCCGTTTTTATAGAACTTTATACCAATTCGCCAACCCGTGACCCTCTTAATAATCTCACATGCATGCAAACACACGCAAACTTGCACATAAATGGATATTTAAAATTGCATACAGATTTTTCTGCCTCTCCGGCCCGGTAAAACCGCAGTCAGTGCATCATTATAAAGCCATGTGTGGTAGAAGGAGGAAAGCTTGAGGAGGAGGAGGAGGAGGAGGAGGAGGAGGGGGAGTTGTTAGAACCAGGCCTGCATTGTCTGCTCCCTCTCAAAAGGTTTTACTGTTGTTCATGGTCACGTTCTGAACTGGATGCAACCCTACAGGTGTCCCTGCTCTCTAAATGTGTTCCCCAGACCCTTCACAAGGCCCCCTCAAGCCGCCCGTCTGTGACCCCCTGACCCCACAGACCCCGGGAAGTATGGGTAATGGCAGGCTTGTCAATAAAGTTCAGGGTCACTAATAGACTAGCTTTGTTCTGCGATGTCAGCAACCCAAAAAGGAAAAGACGACAGGGAAAGAAAAAAAAAAAACCTCCCTCTAACCCACGTCCTTATAACGTATCTGGGTCTATTCAAATTAAAAATGGGTGCTTTTGATTGTAAGCCCACAACCCACCACCTTTCTCTCCCCCACTCTCCTCTCCTGCCTGCCTGCCCGCCTCTCCTCGTCTTCTTCCATCTTCTTGCCCGGCTTGTCTCGTCTTTAACTCCAAAGAGGTGCTTGTGCGCTGGGCTAAAAGGTCTTAATGTGTCTGCATTCATGGAGCCAGACCATAGAAGGCTGTTTTTAACCCTGTTTACGGCCTTGCATCCATTTGGCCAGGAGTCCTTCACTCGGCGTCCCTCCCCCCCTCTCCATATCTCTCTCCATTTTTCAACCTCCTTCACTCTCTCTTGCTCTCTTTCTCTCTTCCACCCACATCCCAATCCTTTTGTGATAGGATATGAATGCACTTTGCTAGTTGATAATTACACTCTCCTTCTCTGCCCTTCTCTCTCTTTCTGACAGTGGGATCCACAGGCAGTCCTTATTCAGCCAGTAATTTGCCTGTCCTCCTCATTCATTGAGAAGGTACAAATTATCCCTCACACGGGCACTGGCTATTCTCCCTCTCAGCCAGTGTGATGAGGACTGAACTAAAGAGAAAATAGCCAAGAATATGCACTTTGTATCTGCTCTAAGTGTAATTTAAAAGAAGAGATTTGTGTTTCATTCAGAAAGTACAGATTTCTAGTTAATATGGTAGGCACATGGACAGAAGTAATAATGAACACCTCTAATTGTGCAGTGCTTTACAGTCAGAAATAGATTATGATGATCATGGAATGGATTTCAAACAATTAGTTGTAATGTTTTGACTGTAACAAGTACAAAATGTTTAGCTTAAGAACAATAATTACAGCACAACACTGCAATCAGTCATCTGGCAGCATAGGAAAAAAAATGTTGGCATTGTTCTGCAAACCGCAGATACGTTGATATGAAACGTTTCCGTTAGCTCCAGCACAGAGCTGGTGACATAAAATAACCAGCGTGTTGGGTTTTTTTGGACGGGTCAAACAAACACTGGACTTTCCCTCAGGAGAGCAGGGTTCAAGTCCTGCTTGTTTCCTGCTTTAAGTCAAGTACTTAAGAAACTTACCCTTTTTTTTCTCTTTTTTTTAAAGAAAAAGCTTGATTCACCTTTTACAAAGTTTATAGAATTAAAATGTGCATATAGAATACAATTTTACAGATTACATATGGGGGGAAAATACACAAGATAGTGGTTTTGGTTCCTAACCTCAAAGAAGTGGTTTTGGTGCCTAAACTTTACACATTAAAGCATTAACAATGTGTTTAAAATGGAGGGTACAGTAATGTGTTGCAGTCAGGTGCTTGTAACACACTGTAAAAAAAAAAGTAGTTTTTACGGTAAAAAACCGGCAGCTGTGGTTGCCAGAACTTTACCGTAATATATACGGTGCAACTTGTTCTAATATTACGGTAAAATTATATTAGCACTGTTGATTTCACGTTTAAGATTGCCATTTTATTCCATATTTTACCGTATAAATAAAACGTTTTTCCATTAAAAGAAACGCTATATTGCCATACAATTGACAAGAAAATACTTTATTAATGCCGCATAAATTAAAGATTTATGGCTTATATATTAGCCTACAGTATATTGCCAGTGTATTTTACAGTGGAGTAATGTATTTATTTATTTATTTTAACTGTAAAAATACTGTTTGGGCTGATATATACATTTACAATGTTTCATTGTTACTGAAACTGAATTAAACTATTTATCATTTTACGGTCTTTTACTGTCATGGTTTAGCAGTTTTTCACCGTAAAATCTACAGACATTTTTTACAGTGCATGTCACATTTCGTAGGATATTATACAAATGCTGTCACAAAGGTTTTCGAAGGAAATACAAACCCCTTCATGAGAATTAGTATTAGCATTGAATACAACACATGAAAGCTACCAAAAAAATTGTTATTTTTACTTTGTTTTTCTCCAGAACCATCTGGCCACCCCGAGAAATTATGTAATGACCCCTTTGGAGGCCCTGACCAGGTTCAGAACCACTGCTATAATGAAGAAGAAGTAGATTTGTTAATTTTTCATGAATTCACAGCCATGTGTTTAAAATGTAGGGTACAGTAATGTTTTACAGTCAGGTGTCAGGTGCTTGTAACATGTCACATTTCATAGGATATTATATAAATCGTGCCACAAAGGTTTTCGTCGGAAATAGTACAAACCCCTTTATGAATTAGTTTGCTGACTCACAAATTAAGCATTGAATACAACACATGAAAGCCAAAAAATTAAAAAATATATTTTTACTGTGTGATTTGTCTCCACAACCATCTGGCGACCCCGAGAAATTATCTAATGACGGGGTTTAGAACCACTGCTTTGTTGAAGAAGTAGTTTTGCTCATTTTTATGAATTTACAACCACGTGTTTAAAACAACCTGGTCTCACAGGAATCTGTGAAATAGCCACGGATTTGCTTAAATAAAAATCCGTGGAATAGCCACGGAATAACTCAAATTTCCGTGAAGCTGACACGGATTTCGCTACAATGCAAGTTAATGACAGTCATATCCCGTGGCTATTCCAACATACAAAGTGATTATGTACATTCACTGAGTGAATATTTAGAAAATAAAACATATATTTCTCGCTAGAAATGTGATCAAAATCCATTTTTATGCAGAAACTAAGTCAAAATATAGATTTTTTTCACTAAAAATGAGAGAACTGTCCGCCATGTTTTTTGTTCTGACCGCCGGGACCTTGAAAGTCACGTGACTTGGAACAAACCAATAGGAAAAAATATCCATCCAATACAATGCGAGTCATTAACTCGCATTGTAGCGAAATCCGTGTCAGTTTCACGCAAATTTGAGTGATTCCGTGGCTATTTCACGGATTCCTGTGAGACCAGGTTCGTTTAAAACAGCGACCCAGTGCGTCTGTATGCTTTTTTGTTTTCGTTTCTAAGTGTTACAGCAGTTCAAAAACATGGAGATTCCATGTTCCTGTGGTTCAGAAACATCAAAATTCAATGTATCTGTCGCAGAAACGTATAATGCCAACATTTATTCTGGCGACTGGGTTGCATCTTGAGATAATTCACGGAGCTTCTTCCTGGTTATTACAGTGTCCAGGCTTGGGGCACATTTGGACATTTGCTCCCTTATTGCCTTCTCATCAACACCCATAGCTGAGGTCTCACCGCCGACCCAACAGCATTTAAGCCTCGTCCAAAATAGTCCGAGCGACAAACAGATAGTTAGCAAATGAAAGGATTCCACGACAAATTACTTACAGGACTCTGGCTCCTTGTGAGCATATGTGTCTGCAGCCATTTATATCGCCTTTATGAGTGTATAGTTTTGTCAGGATTTATGGCTGGATATGAAATGCGTACAGTATAACACCCTTCAAGGCTGGAGTGTTTTGAATCCTTAGACGGGGTTGGTTTATTTCGGCATATCTGTGTGAATTTAATTACAAGTGCTTTGCTCAGTTAAGAAGTATGACAGCACCACGGGCCATTTTGGTCATTTATTTATGGGCTGCGTTGGCAGGGGAGAGGAACCTCATTGGCTGAGAGCGGGGTTCAAGCAGCCGGTGGCGATTACAGGGCAAACGTGACCACTGGACAGACAAAAAACTGGCCTGGGAAGTCAACAGGAAATGCTTTTTTAAAGACCATAATCATGTTTTGTCAAGTAATTACAGAACGAGGGAAAAAATACGACAACACATGGTGATAATGGGACAAAGCATTGATCATAACTGTACAGAAGAACGCCTGATGGTCATG
This sequence comes from Centropristis striata, assembly GCF_030273125.1. Classification (NCBI taxonomy): domain Eukaryota; kingdom Metazoa; phylum Chordata; class Actinopteri; order Perciformes; family Serranidae; genus Centropristis; species Centropristis striata. The sequence goes on along the minus strand of NC_081517.1, from coordinate 3,349,050 downwards.
GAGGGACAATGGAGTACAGAGGCACCCATTGTTCCTTGACTCAATGAACTATGTAGCTCATTAGGTGGAGCTTCCCAAGATTAAAGAGATGGATATGAGCGGAGGAGTCAAGGCCCGGGGTTAGGACTGGGGGGCGAAAATCGACACTCTGCCACAGCAGAGATGATCCAGCTCCCGAGCCCCTGACCCCACAGCGGGCTGCAGCCTTTGATTCCTCTCCTCCTTTTTTCATCCCCACATCAAGAACACACATCGTTTCATCTCTTTGCATATTATCAGACTCCACCGTTCTCCTCATCTCTAATAAGGAGGATCTGTCTCTTCTTCCTCTTTGCTTTCCTTCTCTTGCTCTCTTACAACTGTTGTCATCTGTCTCCCTGTAAGGGGTCCGTAATTGATGGATTTTCATTGAAGGGTGTAGGTGTTGTATGTATATCTGCCAAAAGCACCACGGCATTGATATTCTCCCCCAGGCAAAGGAAGAGAGAGGGAGAGAGACAGAGAGGGAGAGAGAGGTGACCCTGCTGGCTGAGTGGCAGTGGCCGTCATGCATAGCATCTCTAAAATGGAGGGAGAGGAGGGTGGGGGTGGGTGGAGGGAGGGTGAATGTCACTTTCAAGTGTCTCCTCGGCACTCTCCCTTAATGAGAGATGGGTTCTGCTCCACAGACAGCCAAGGGGACCAAGGAAGGGCCCTCCCCGCCTCCTCCTCATTCCTCCCCTCCACCCCTCAGATCTCCAATCCTCCAAGGAGCTGACAGCTCCGAAGATCCGCAAGCCTGCGTCTCCTCCACCTGCACAACCTCATTTCCCCATCATAACAACAACAACAAAGGTAGGAGGTTTTTGTTGTTTACCGGTCGCCACAACATCGTGCGTACAGTACATCACTCTTAATCAAAATGACCCCCACTTATATTTCCCCCCGTATCGGCTCACATCTCCGGCTCACTCTTTTCTTAAGTGAGGGACGCTCACTAATGCTATTTAGCTAGCCGCGGCTAGTGATTCATCCATTCCAGCTGAAGGGAAAGGTGAGAGGAGAGATCTCCCAGGACTCCTTGCAGCCCCCATCTGTCAGACGCACCCGGCCCACTGATTTACATTTACCGCAAGGATTTATGGGATGCCCGCCACAAAACGAGTCGAAGCAGCAAGAATCATGGGGCGAGAGACAGAGCGGGGAAATTATTCAAAGCAGTGATTATTTTGGGACGGCCATTACGCATGCACACCTGATCAGGGGGTGTCACCCGTGACTCCCCCCATCCACCATGATGGAGAGGGGCTTCATCCGTGCTGCGCTCTCATTTTACCTGGCTTGCATAAAGGAGAATTCTCTTAGGCACCAGGAGAGCCTACTAAGGCTAAATTAGGCCCCCGGACAGGCAGAGGAGAAGGGAGAGAAGAGCAGATGAGGCAGTTATGTATGCACAGGGGATTGAGATGAGGGATACTGGTCAAATTCACGATCAATCTTAAACCCAACGTATCGTGGCTATATATTCACAAATGAATATTCCATGCATTCTGTGTAGTTATTCTTGTATGCGGACATTTCAACATACTAGGCCACATATTCAAAATGCATTACATTTGAACTTCAAATCCGCTGCAAATCAGTGGAAACTATTTGCAGCAAATGAGCTTAAATGTGTGAATTTTCTGTATGTTTAACAGATGACATTTGATAGTCCACCTGCTCTCTGTAATTCAGAAGCCCAGAAAATGTCACAATGACAGCCCTCCTTTCAACATGGCTCTTAAAGCTCTGTTCGCCCGCCACCGTCAGCGAGGATCATCACTTATAGTCATTACTTACAGCACTTTGCCGTCGGTAGCTGAAAAAAGGTTAGCGTAGCCAAGTTTGAGCACATGCTCCTCTGCTGTGGCGTTACAACTGAGGTCAGCTCAACTGCAACTCTCTGCCCTCCTCCCCGCTCCTCCTCCTCCTCCCCGCCAAGTTCATTACCAGTGGCCCCCAGGAACGACCTGATTTCAATTCAGACGCACTTTGTTCAATTGCCCTACATGGGAGAACTTGCCGGAATGGGGCCAGTTGATTATGCTCTACCACCACTATGCTTACTTTATTTAATGCCCAAAACAGCAGATAATTTTAAAAATCTAGGGCAACTAATCATGAGCCTTTTTTTCTCCTTCTTCTTCTTCTTCTTCTTCTTCTTCTTTTTCTTCTTTCATTTGCTGCCTTATGTATCCATTTCTTCCACATGTTATTTTAAACACTCTGAGGCAACATGCTGGAAATATTTCACGGTACACTTAGCAAGTGTCTGAGTGGTGTCAAAGAGCAGTGGAGAATTGGTGATTAGCCGTTAGCAATTAGCTGACCTTAAGATGAAGGGAGCAAGGATAAGATCTTAGCTGCAGTGATGAGGTCAACACAGGTGACCTCCAGTGTATGCTTTGACCTCACAATGACAAAGAGATGACTTCAAATCTACACTGAATGATAAGCAGCGGGGCTAAACTGTAAGTGCCAAGTAAGCAGACGTGGTGTTTTAGAGCGTGGTTGTTATTGAGGCGGCCACAGGCATTTTCCTTCTGCTTTCATGTTCTCTCAGTGTAGCAACGCGGTCTCATGAAACTTTGTGAGCCTGATGTCTTTAATGACAGCTTGATTCATGTTTTTGCACAGTTTTTTTCCATCCCTTTAATGTCCCTTTAATGTACTGTAAACATTTTCAACACTTTACATTAGTTTGCTATGACATTTTTATATTTTCCACTGCTCCCAATCTCATTTACACCCATGCAAGTAAAAAAAAGACATAAAAACACACCAAAGTATTGTCAGACTTAGTTCATAAAAGGGTTTTGTGTCTACAACTGCATTTATAAATTCCACTGTCAATATTAGATTCAGTATTCTTTTAAGAATATCTATTTGTCAACATATTAAAGGTGCAGTCTTTAAGATTTTCAAAAAAATCAAATCACATTTTTAATGCTGCTCGTGGTCTGCACTTTTTCATCAAAAGCAACTCATTATATATTTACTAGTGCAGTGCCCGTAGGAAGTATGTATTTGTATATTACTTGCCACACACCGCAACTCCATAAAACACTACTTAGTACTTTACAGCACATACACATTGAACATTGATATTCGCTGGAAACTATTAGAATATTATTAGAAAATCGAACCTTGTAGCACACTTTAAAACTCTGAAAGATAGGTATGTTATCAAACAAATTTAAAGGGGAAAAAACAAAAATCTCAATTCGACAAAAGAGCATTTTCAATATGATATATTCATTTTTATCCACCCCAATAGCATTAAATAGTCAATCATAGAAAGCATAACTGCTGTTTATCATTGATATACAGTGACATCCACATAATTATTGTTTTTTTAATCATGCTCCACTTTTACCCTAACATACAGTATATCACAATTACTTTAATACCACTACTGCAGTGCCCTTAGGAAGTTTGTATTTGTCTGCAACTCCATAAAACATTTACTTTTCATGAGGTATGCGCACCATCCAGCACATACACATTAAACATTGATATTCGCTGGAATATTATCAAATATTATTGGAAAATCGAACCTTGTAGCGCACTTTAAAACTCCTAAAGATAGGTAGGCTAAATAGACTTACAGATGAGATGAGTCAGGGTGGAAATCCAGAGTGAATTGTGTCTCTGACCAGGTGTAGGCCTATCACACAATGGGGCGGAGCTCCCCTAAAAGGGGGCGGAGCTCCTCTAAAGGCGTCTGATCGGAAACAGTGCAATGCTGCAACACGTCCTACGTAAATAATGATATTTTGAAAAATGAATTGAAAAATCTTCAAAATCAAGGATGCACACCTTCGTGCCATGTGCAAGCCACATACGAAATCTGAGGTCAGTCTGACTAACGGTCAGCGAGATATGAACTACACACACACACACACACATTCTTGTACTTCTATCTTTGTGAGGTCCCTCATTGGAACAGTGAATTCCTTTGCAAGGTTATAATAGTTTTGGATTTTTCATTAGTTTTAGTTTTAATTTTGTTGTGATTTTTTGTTTTTTGAAATTCAAGTTTTAATGAGTTTTTAGAGTGAGTTTGCTAGTTTTAGGTTAGTATTTATTTTTTTGAAATGCTTACTTTTAGTTTAGTTTTTATTAGTTTTAGTTTTTTGTAATGGGGTATTTGTCGGGTGGGAGATTAAAAGAGGTCACAGTAAATTTTGCCTTTATTTCCTTTGTCTGATGCATCTTCATTATGTATGAAAAAAGTTGATAAAGATGAAAACAAAGGACATTTTCACTATAATTTTAGTTAGTTTTAGTAACCTTAACCCTCGAAACAAAGTCTGAAATCTCAAAAAAGCCTTTAAAGAAGTGAGGACCGGCCGAAATGTCCTCACTTTGCAAAAATGTCCTCACTCTGTTGGTTAAAAACCAACCTGGTCTCACAGAAATCCGTGAAATAGCCACGGATTTCGCTTAACTCAAAATCTGTGGAATAGCCACGGAATCGCTCAAATTTCCGTGAAACTGACACGGATTTCGCTACAATGCAAGTTAATGACAGTCATATCCCGTGGCTATTGGTTTGTTCCAAGTCACGTGACTTTCAAGGTCCCAGCGGTCAGAACAAAAAACATGGCGGACAGTTCTCTAATTTTTAGTGAAAAATCAATATTTTGACTTAGTTTCTGCATAAAAATGGATTTTGATCACATTTCTAGCGAGAAATATATGTTTTATTTTCTAAATATTCACTCAGTGAATGTACATAATCACTTTGTATGTTGGAATAGCCACGGGATATGACTGTCATTAACTTGCATTGTAGCGAAATCCGTGTCAGTTTCACGGAAATTTGAGCGATTCCGTGGCTATTCCACGGATTTTTATTTAAGCAAATCCGTGGCTATTTCACAGATTCCTGTGAGACCAGGTTGTTTTAAACGTGTTCCGGTCCTCACAATGTAGGAAGAACAAGAACACACACACACACACACACACATATTTATAGATAAGGCTAAAAAAAAAACACATTTTATTTTCACCTTTACCAAAATTGCCCTAGCCTTTTATTGGAAAAACACACCTCTTAGCTCTATTTCTCCACTGTATTGATGGAGCAACAGCATTTTTCTCCAACATTTTGGGTAAGAAGTGAACAGTCCTCGCTGCAGAGAGTCTGTGTGTCAGAGGAACTGGGGTGTTTTATTATGCTGCCTCTCTGGCCAAGGCTGTGATCCCCTTACCTCTGAGACACATTTACAGGCATTACAGAACTGGATAAAGTTCAACAGAGAGCAGGGCAATATCTCTGTTTTACTACGCACTCTTTTCCCTCCTCATCTACTGCCTGACTGCTATATAAGGGTCTTTATTGAGATGAAAAGCAGACCGAGAGTCACTATTTGAATCCGATTCAAATAGAGTCTTATTCGTTCTATGATAGTCTTTTTCCTGGCAGTGAATGATCGGCTCGCTGGAAATGGCCTGCTCTTTGTGCCAGCTGATCCCGAGATGATGAGTCGTTTCAGCGGGTTCAAAGGAAAGTTGATTTGCCCCCAAAACACGGAATCCTTATTTTGTCTGTTTGAAAGTAGAACACAGAGCGGGAATTGACTGTAGTCCATTTGTGCCACGCTAAGTCTCACAGAGAAAGAGGTGTGAGCAAAGCCTACTGTAGGGCTTAAAGAGGCGAGAGGGAGAGAAAAGCAGCTTGGACAGGAGAAGCGCTGGACTAGGTGGGCAGATTAGTATCACAAGGATTCCTCAGAGGGATGAAGTGATGAAGGAAAGTCTGCTTTGCATTATATCCTTAAATGTTGCTGCTGATTTAGACTGAAAATCATCACACTGACGGATTAAAGCAACATAACGAATTAACCCCTAGCACAGTGAGTTGAAGAAAGCAAGGTTAAAATCGCTAAGGACACTTTACTGGCACCATCCGACCAACGCACATATTTGATATACAAATTAGAAGGTCAAAAACTCAAAATTTCGCTTGGGAACCATTTTTTTGGTCTGACTGACGGTCAGTGAGATATGAACTAGACACACACACACATTCTTGTACTTCTATCTTTGTGAGGTCCCTCATTGGAACAGTGAATTCCTTTGCAAGGTTATAATAGTTTTGGATTTTTCATTAGTTTTAGTTTTAATTTCGTTGTGATTTTTTGTTTTTTGAAATTCAAGTTTTAATGAGTTTTTAGAGTGAGTTTGCTAGTTTTAGGTTAGTATTTCTTTTTTTGAAATGCTTAGTTTTAGTTTAGTTTTTATTAGTTTTAGTTTTTTGTAATGGGGTATTTGTTGGGTGGGAGATTAAAAGAGGTCACAGTAAATTTTGCCTTTATTTCCTTTGTCTGATGCATCTTCATTATGTATGAAAAAAGTTGATAAAGATGAAAACAAAGGACATTTTCACTATAATTTTAGTTAGTTTTAGTAACCTTAACCCTCGAAACAAAGCCTCAAAAAAGCCTTTAAAGAAGTGAGGACCGGCCGAAATGTCCTCACTTTGCAAACATGTCCTCACTCTGTTGGTTAAAAACGTGCTCCGGTCCTCACAATGTAGGAAGAACAAGAACACACACACACACACACACACACACACACACACACATATTTATAGATAAGGCCAAAAAAACCACATTTTATTTTCACCTTTACCAAAATTGCTTTAGCCTTTTATTGGAAAAACATACCTCTTAGCGGCCTACCTTGAGATCTGTAAGGTAGGCCGGTTCCTGACTTGTACCCATAAATGCTCCTCACTTCTTATAGGAGGCCTTTATTCTGAAATCCGTCTAGACTAATAGATTTACAGATGAGATGAGTCAGGGTGGAAATCCAGAGTGAATTGTGTCTCTGACCAGGTGTAGGCCTATCACACAATGGGGCGGAGCTCCCCTAAAAGGGGGCGGAGCTCCCCTAAAGGAGTCCGATCGGAAACAGTGCAACACGTCCTACGTAAATAATGATATTTTGAAAAATTAATTGAAAAATCTTCAAAATCAAGGATGCACACCTTCATGCCATGTGTAAGCCACATACGAAATCTGAGGTCAATCTGACTAACGGTCAGAGAGATATGAACTAGACACACACACACACACACACATTATTATATCCTTAAATGTTGCTGCTGATTTAGACTGAAAATCATCACACTGACGGATTAAAGCAACATAACGAATTAACCCCTAGCACAGTGAGTTGAAGAAAGCAAGGTTAAAATCGCTAAGGACACTTTACTGGCACCATCCGACCAACGCACAATAACGAATGTAATGGCTATTAATCATGATTAGCATATTCCCCAGCGCCCAGACCCCTCGTGCTATTGTCTTTGCCATGCATTCATACAAAACAGTGGACATGGTGATGGTGGAAATGTGGCATAACATATGTGGGAAATATTCTAAAGCTTTTGTGGGCCGACAGAGGAACCAACCTAATCTGTGGGATAGCTCTCCCTCAGATCGCAGGTCTGAAAGCGGGGAAAGAGAAATAGGACAAAGAGACTCTTAATTTCCAATACGGCTTCATCGGTTGCCATCCCAATTAACATATCAGGAGGGATCAGTCTGTGACAACTGTCAGAGCACAACCTCGGCACAAAACCACCATTGTGCCCTGAAGGAAACCTACATGCCCTGGTCAGAGAGGGGAATAGGTAAGAGCCCACATAAGGCTGAGGGCCCGGACTCAGTTTTTCATACCAGTCTGTTCAAAATATGTCTGCAGTCATGTAAACACATGTGTGAATGTGTCTTTTTATGTCATCATGTACAAATTCATCTCAGCAGCAAGTGAGCCAGCAGCACCATGGGCGGATTATGAGACAATGGGCCCCTGGGCACAGCCATGAAAAAAGGCCCCACCACCTCTACATAGGACTTTTTTGGTAGTTTTGCCTCTTTTTTGAGTCTTTTTTGAGTCTGTGTTGTTGTTATTATACATCTTTTTGTGTTTTTGTATCTTTTATTGGTCATTTTGTGTCTTTTTATGGTCATTTTGCGTTATTTTGTGGCTTTTTATGATCATTTTGCATCTCTTTTTGTGTCTTTTTGTTTGTTATTTTAGTCGTTTTGTATCTCTTCATAGTCATTTTATGTCTTTTGGTCATTATTTTGTTTATTTTTTATTTTTTAACATTTTGTGTATTTTTGTAGTTATTTTGTGGGTTCTTTTGGTAATTTCTGTTGTCATTTTGAATATTTTTTGGTCTTTTTGTGTCTTTTTTGGTCATTTTGTGTCTTTTTATGGTCATTTTGCATCTCTTTTTGTGTCTTTTTTGTTTATTTTAGTCATTTTGTATCTCTTCATAGTCATTTTATGTCTTTTGGTCATTATTTAGTTTTTTTTGACATTTTGAGTATTTTTGTAGTTATTTTGTGGGTTCTTTTGGTAATTTCTGTTGTAATTTGAAATCATTTTTTGGCGTTTTGTGTCTTTTATTGGTCATTTTGTGTGCTTTGGTTATTATTTTGGTCATTTTGTGTCTTTTTATTGTCATTTTACATCTCTTTTTGTGTCTTTTTTGGCCATTATTTAGTTGGGGTTTTTATTACATTTTAGTATATTTTAGTAGTTATTTTGTTGGTTCTTTTGGTATTTCTGTTGTCATTTTGAATCATTTTTTGCTCATTATTTTGGTGGTTTTGTGTCTCTTCATAGTTGTTTTGTGTCTTTTTTGGGTTATTTTGTGTCTTTTGGTCATTATTTTGGTCATTTTGTGTTTTTTTATGGTCATTTTGCATCTCTATTTGTGTCTTTTTTGGTCATTACTGTAGTCATGTTGTGTCTCTTCATAATAATGTCTTTTGGTCATTATTTAGTTTTTTAACCCTTTTGTATATATCTGTAGTTATTTTGTGGGTTCTTTTGGTCATTATTTTGGTCATTTTGTGTCTTTTGGTCATTATTTTGGTCATTTTGTCTTTTTATGGTCATTTTACATCTGTTTTTGTGTCTTTTTTGGTCATTACTGTAGTCGTTTTGTGTCCCTTCATAATCATTTTATGTCTTTTGGTCATTATTTAGGTTTTTCTTATATTTTGTATATATCTGTAGTTATTTTGTGGGTTCTTTTGGTCATTTCTGTTGTCATTTTGAATCATTTTTTGCTCGTTATTTTGGTTGTTTTCTGTCTCTTCCTAGTTGTTTGTGTCTTTTTTTGGTAATTTTGTGTCTTTTGGTCATTATTTTGGTCATTCTGTGTCTTTTGGTCCTTATTTTTGGTCATTTTGTGTCTTTTTATGGTCATTTTACATCTCTTTTTGTGTTTTTTTTGTCATTATTGGATTCACTTTATATCTCTTCATAATCATTTTATGTCTTTTGGTCATTATTTAGTTTTTTTTCACATTTTGTATATTTCTGTAGTTATTTTGTGGGTTCTTTTGGTCATTTCTGTTGTCATTTTGAATCATTTTTGCTCGTTATTTTGGTTATTTCTGTCTCTTCCTAGTTGTTTGTGTCTTTTTTTTTGGTAATTTTGCATTAATTGTGTTGCATGTGGTGGTACACATCTCTTCCAGTGACATTTTACAGGTAAGTACCAGGGGGGGCCCTTGTCCCTTTTGGCCCCTGAAGCCTGAGCCCGGTAGGCCCGTTCAGTAATCCATCCATGAGCTGCACTGACGGTATTTGCGGCGGGTTCGTGGCAGTGTTGAGGCTAAGTGCTGGTGACAAAGAGAGATGCCTGGAGGACTCTTCAAACGTCCATCCTCACACGACATGAAGCGGACAAGACCCACAGCGGCTCGGAGACGAGACGGACGCCAGTCTGAGCATATGTTACGCACGGACAAAGCACCAGGGAGACACAAACGGGCGAGAGGGGCAAAAGGGAAGCAAAGGGGTTAATGTAAGGCATGATAAGAGAGACAGACAGACAGACAGACAGACAGACAGACAGAGAAGTGTGGGTGAGAGAATAAGAAACAGAGAGGTGGAGGAGGGAGAGGACGTTGAAAGGGACAGAGTGCGTGAAAGGGAGGAGGTTATTTTAGTCGTTTTGTATCTCTTCATAGTCTTTTTATGTCTTTTGGTCATTATTTCGTTTTTTTGACATTTTGTGTATTTTTGTAGTTATTTTATGGGTTCTTTTGGTAATTTCTGTTGTCATTTTGAATCATTTTGGTCGTTTTGTGTCTTTTATTGGTCATTTTGTGTGTTTTGTGTCTTTTATTGGTCATTTTATGAGTTTTGGTTATTATTTTGGTCATTTTGTGTCTTTTTTATGGTCATTTTACATCTCTTTTTGTGTCTTTTTTGGTCATTACTGTAGTCATTTTGTGTCTCTTCATAATCATTTTATGTCTTTTGGTCATCATTTAGTTTTTTTGACATTTTGTATATATCTGTAGTTATTTTGTGGGTTCTTTTGGTCATTTCTGTTGTCATTTTGAATCATTTTTTGCTCGTTATTTTGATGGTTTTGTGTCTCTTCCTAGTTGTTTGTGTCTTTTTTTGGTAATTTTGTGTCTTTTGGTCATTATTTTTGGTCATTTTGTGTCTTTTTATGGTCATTTTACATCTCTTTTTGTGTCTTTTTTGTCATTATTGGATTCATTTTGTGTCTCTTCGTAATCATTTGATGTCTTTTGGTCATTTTTTTGTCTTTTGTAAGGCATGATAAGAGAGACAGACAGACAGACAGACAGACAGAGAAGTGTGGGTGAGAGAATAAGAAACAGAGAGGTGGAGGGGGGAGAGGACGTTGAAAGGGACAGAGTGCGTGAAAGGGAGGAGGGAACGAGGGGGGTAAAGAGGAAAGGAGGGGAGGAAGTTTGAAGTAAAACTGTTGGGACGTGTGTGACATTAGGACATTGGGGCCCTGGCAGGAGTTGTGTCATTGGTCCATATGACTTGTGTGTAGCCTTGGTGAAGTAACGCGTTGTAACAGTGGTGGAATGGTCACTGTATGTCACTGCCCTTTCCATCACAGGCCCTGTAATGGCATGTCAAAACATTTAGAGGGACGGCGCGCTAAAATGTTGCTGATGACTAAATGTCCCTCGGCTGACAGACACTGCTGTCTCCGTCAAGAATTAATCATTTAAATAGTAATACATTTATCAGGGGAAAAGTGTCCAATAGCAGTAAAAACAACAACAGCCTTGTCTCTGCGGGCCTTTGTGATGGAGGCATATGTGTTTAGTTGCTGTGGGCTGATGAGACTGAGCAGAGTCCTTCGGCCATATAAACAAAAGCCCTCAGAAGAGAAAATGCCAGGGTATCCCAGACCCCCCTACCAAGAAATCTGCCTTGACAAGAAACAGACACAGGTTCAAGCCTTGGCCTCAAGGCCTCACTGCATTCTTCACAAAACATAAAGTGGTGCGGAAATGTTGACATTTTTCCTGTATTGCGTTGAAAATTAGTCACACAAATAAAAAAAAAAAACGAGGTCATCTTCAATTAAAGTGTTCACATCATAAACCAGGAAATGGCATAAACACGGATGTTTATTCAGCTCTATCTCTGACAAATTTCTTTTCATATGCAAATGATTTGCAATAGCTATTCAGTGTTGTATAGGAGACATGCAGGTTGTTGGTTTATTATTGTTTGCAGTCTATTATAAATGTCCTTTTCAGGAGCCTGAGCTGGTTTATTCAATGCCACTATAAACACTTTGGTACCTGATAACACTTTAGTGCGTTTAAAGGGGCACTTCATACATTTCACACATGAAGTTCAGTCACTCATGGTGGAGAGTGCTACTCAGCCTGTGAAAACACATGTTTAATTTGTAATGTGGCTCTGGAAAGAGCTCTCTAAAGTCATCCTGCCAGCAGGGTTATCTCAGGTTCAGCTCTGCGATTAGAAATGTTAAACATGAAGCTTGTTTTATTAACTAAGGGTATGGAGTTTAAAATTTATATTATCCAGGTAGGTAAACAGGAGATGCTCTTAATGTGTGTCCTGGGAGTGTTTTTTGAAGCTAAATCAATACTGGGTTAAAAGTCAGAATATAATATTGCAGCAGGCGAGACTCCAGAATGATTTTAGATCCGGTTGAACGCAGGAGGGTAAGAAGCACTCGAGGGTGGCGGTAAAACGTTTGGTTCTTGTGCTGTGTCCTTTTACCAAATACAGGTGGTATTATGTGAAAAGTGGCACTGCACAGGACCTGGAAACAGGAATCTTCTTGAGGCTCTGTGGGCCTTGGCATCACCCTTTCAAGGTTTATTTCACAAAGATGATACATAATAATAATAATAATAATAATAATAATAATAACAATAATACATAATAAACTTTTGTTTTATTTTATATTATTATATTTTTGCTATTTTTCTATTTCATAGTTACTTGTTTTTCATTTAACTTGTACATTTTAATATAGGTAGAGGCCCTGTATAACAGTAATTCTCAACCTTTTTGAGTCGCGACCCCCAATTTAACATGCATGTTGTCCGCGACCCCCACTCACTGAACAGAATCTCACACGCACAGTTCAGATCACCCAAAAAGGAAACAAAATGACCAAAAGACACAAAATGACTAAAAAAGGACACAAAATGACTTTAAAAAGACACAAAATGACCAAAAAAAGACACAAAATGACTTAAAAAAGACACAAAATGACAAAAAAAATACACAAAATGACTTAAAAAAAGACGCAAATTAAAAAAAAAAGACACAAAATGACCAAAAAAACACAAAATGACAAAAAACGTTGTGTTCAAAATGATTTGGCGACCCCCAGAAATCATCTAGCGACCCCAATTGGGGTCCCGACCCCAAGGTTGAGAACAGCTGCTGTATAAGACCTTTTGGGTTTCTTGACTCTATCTTGCACCTTCCTTTTGTTGTTATTTCTTTATCCTTTTCTTTCTTATATATGTTTTCATATGTGTGTGTATGTGTGTGTGTGTGTGTGTGTGTGTGTGTGTGTGTGTTTATTCTGTTTATTGTTATTTTCAAAATAATGTACAACACATTCTTAATACAATCAATGACAACCAGTGCAAACAACAAAGGCATGAGTCATAGCGGCGGTCAGCTATTCATAAATAATAAACTGGAGACTGCAATAACTGACCAATCAGAATTGAGTATTCACAAAGCTGTGTCATAAGCAATGATGCCAGAGTGGAAGAAATATTCAGATCTCTTATCTAAATAAAAGTACTACTCCACTACAAATAAAGCTCCTGCATTCAAAACTTACTTGATAAAAGTACAAAAGCATCAACATCAAAATGTACTTAAAGTAAAAGTACTCATCACCTGAAAAGTAACTAAAGCTGTTGGCTAATTATAGTAAAAAGTAGAGTAAAAAGTACAATATTTGCCTCAAAATGAAGTAGAAGTATAAAGTTACATAAAATGGAAATACTCAAGTAATGTATATTGTACAAGTACCTCAAAATTGTACTTAAGTACAGTACTTGAGTAAATGTACTTAGTTACATTCCACCACTGCATTTATACAATATGTACCTCTTTAACCAAGTGTTTCTTATTGCCTAATCTAACCATAATGTAGTTGCTACTCACAGATAATAAAATAATAATTATGTCATTAATATGAAGTATGAAGTGGAATAATTTGTAGTTGTGAGCATGTTGTGTCTATTACAGAGCTGACAGGAAACGAGGGAGACAGATATGAAGCAAAGGTCCCTGGCTGGACTCACACTGGGGAACCCATATGAATATTTTAAAGATGAATAATCTTTCTAATCCTTTGAAATATCAACAGTAATCAGTCAGTGAAATGTAAAAAGGTGTTACTTTAATCTGCTGTAATAGTTTTACACCAAAATGACCACATTGATAAATTAATCACAGACATACAGTCAGTTTCCTGCTGAAAGCTTCTTCTACTACACTGCAAAAAAAAAGAAAAGTTGGGTGAATTCAAAATTTCAAGGCAACAAACTTCGATAAAATTGGACAATTAAACTAAATATTTTAAGTTTTGTTTTTGAGTTTGCTCAACTCTGAATTTCTCTGGCACGATGTAAAGCCGATATGAATGTCAGCTAATGTTGCGACCACAATTTTGAGTTAGCATTGATACGCTAATGGCTACTCTTGTAGCTGTAACTAGCAGCGCCGCTAGCATCAGTTAGCCGCTAGCTTTAGTTAGCCGCTAGCTTTCGCTAATGACCGAATTTCACAACAAAGAGATAAGAGTTATCAGAACTATTGTCCCTTGTTGTGAACCCCAACTTAAAGATATAAGTAACAACAACTCACCAACTTGTTTTTGAGCAGACGACTGGCTTCCTTTGTTGTGCTAACTTACATTATTGCCCTAAATGTCAGTAATTTATATTTCCAAGTTTTACCAAATTAAATCACTGTTTCAGGCCAAAAAATACAAGTTGGCTTTTTTGCAGTGTAATGCTTTTGTCATTTATCTTTTTATATCTGCTGTAATGGATGGGAATATTGAAAAATGTTCTGGGAAATGTAGGAAACTACCCACTCCTGTAGACAGGACAGGTTGGGGTAAAGGAACATAGAAAATGTACATTTGGATAAAATAAAATAAAAATGTTATTTTTTGTTGATTTTGTTGATTTTAGTGATTTTATTGGTTTTATGAATACTTTTAGGACACACAGAGTGTGGAGAGCACAGGGTTTTGAAGTTCACTTCTCTTGCTGTTATTTGTAGAATATCTATGGAAGAAATATCCTATATTTTTTCAATAGCGTACATTTTCAGTTTGAGAGCATGATTTTACAAACAGACGATATACTACCCGCCCCTACAGAGCGCTAAAAATGGGCAAAGGAACGCACCCAAGACGTGGTATCCGTCATTTGATTGGTCCACACTCTAGCTGTCTCCCTATTGGCCGGTGAAACACACTATTATAAGGTCAGGGACGTCTTCAGTCTGAGCAGTTACCTCAACCTGAGAGGACGAGCTTGTTCTGAGTGTGAGCAGAAAAGTTTTGAGAGCGCAGACTTTAGATTTGAGCGCATGGATTTTAGATATTTTAGACATGTTTCAGTGCGAGCGAAATGTTCGTGTCCAAGAAGAAGCAATGTGAGCACAAGCATGTCATTTTTTATATCAAGCAAACATTTTGAAAGAAAAATCTGAGTGCAAGAACAAAATGTGAGCATGAGGAGAATAAATCTGAGCATGAGAAGGAGCTGTTTCACTGAAAAGGAATAAAATCATGCTCTCAAACTGAAAATCTACGCTCTTGAATAAAGATAGGATATGTCTTCCATAGATATTCTGTTGCTTATTGTTTGAGCGATTCTGTTCATGTTAAAAAAAGACCCCTGGATTGTTTGTCCTTCTATATTCATAAATGTCACCACAGATCAACCAAAGCATATTTTACATGTTACATCTTTTCCATAGTTGAAGTGAAAGTAATTTTATCATGAATTTTTTTAAACATATTCCATTGAAACTTCAAGGAAAACGGAGCAAAAATAAAAAGAGGATAAGTTGACTGTAACACTGCGGGGTTGTGAAAAGCAGTAATGGAAAAATAACTGAATTTCCTAAGAAATCTACTTGCTGGTGGACGTTGCAGTTGTAGAAAAGAAAAAGAAAAAAAGACAGGATTAAATGCTTTCTTGAATAGATTTCCCTGAAAAATCCTTCCTGCCAGTATCAAAGCCCGAGCGTCCTTCGCCGTGCTCCAACCAATAGTAGCTAATAATAGAGAGTGACCATCCCAATGTCAGATAAACAGGACTCCGCTTGTGAATTGCAAATCGGCCTTGGGTCACACAGTCAGCTAAACTGGGTATTCATCCTCCAGGGTTAAATATGAAGAGAAAAATGAGCTGAGAGTTAGTGAGGGAAACACACATAAAAGAAGACATTTCAAACTTTAATAACTTAAGAGAGCACTCAATGCGGGCCTTCATGAGGATTAACTCTTTGTTCCCAAATACTCGCTGATCAATAACCAACAGGCCCAGACATCTTTATTCGCAGAATGCTGCTCAAAAGGAGGGAAAAGAAGCGAGCCCCCTATTCTGCTCTCTCTGCGTGTTTCAAGGCGCAGAGATATTCCTGTCTTCCTTTCCCTTAATCTGGCCTTCATTCAAGCTGGCCTTCTTTATGTGCACCACTTGTGTTTGTGTTTTTATGAACATATGCCGCATCCAGTGACCACAGATCATGACACAGAATGGATTAAAAGCAATAACAATTGTAATGTCTGTTAAAGGAAGCAAAATATATGCATGCAAACTGAATATATATTCAGAGAAATGACTCTTTTTATTAGGAATGAGACAAAATAATTAAATCAGGAGCATTTGGAAATTGCTGATAAGGGATGAGAATAACAATAGCGGTGTGCACTAAACATGTGTTTGCCTGCATAATCCCAGGGCCTCACTCCCACATCCTTCAGGCTAATCCAACTGTAAACAAACAACAATCTTAGCAACACATCTAATTATTAGAAATATGACAGAATAAGAGAAACGGTACGAGAGGAGGGAGGGGGGAATTTAAAAAAAACAAAACAGTTTTCCTCTTAAAATGTGTGCCCTCATTCCTCCCTCCCCGGTGGTGGACTCCCACAGTCCTTGGGCCTTTGTGTCTGTCTCCTCTTTATGAATAGAGGCTTAACCATGGCCTGAAGCAATGCGTCTTCTGCTCCCTCATTGATAGCCAATGCATTATTCATTTATTTTCATCATATCATCAGATGTGCATAAGCTTCACCCAGTTATTTTTGGGGAGCGGCGTTTATTATTATTTTTCGCCTCCGTTACTTCTCAGGATCTCACCAAACACATTCACGCTATTCAATCATTCATGGCCTCTCAACTTTATCAAGACCCCAGCTGAGATGAAAGCTAGTCTATGTTATTGATTATCAGAGGGATTAGCTCCCAGTGAAAGTTTAGGTTAGCCCCCTGATGCTGGTGGTCAATGGAAGGCAGCCAGGCCTTTTTGTCAGGAGAGTGTCACTGCACGCTACCCTCTTATGTGCGGACTAGACGCTTTGGGCCAATCCCAATGCTGTCGTTGTCCCGACCACTTAGTCCGACCCCTCCGTTTTGCATGTTCATGCGTACGGGTAGGCTGTCCCAATCCTTGTTGGGATAGAGGGCTAGAGCCATGTGGTACGGCTTTGTGACCCTCCAAACTAAGGTTTCAGAGAGGTTTATGAGAAATCATCCATAAGTCCAAACCACAAGACCCACAGGAGAATTTCCAAAATAAGAGCCCTCAGCGTTGGCAAGTAATCAACACGTCCTCATACTTAGACGTGGTCGTTTTTTTTAACAAGGCATTAATGTTGTGATGTGGTTGCAGGTTGGTTAAATGGGGAAAATTGGTAAATAGACTGCACTTTTTATCCAAAGCACTTTACACTACAGACTGTGTTTATTCACCCATTCATACACACATTTATAGTACTTGGAATTCATTCATAAACTGGTGAACGCAGCATTAGAAGCCATTAGGGTTCAGTATCTTGCCTAAGGACACTTCGACATGTAGGCTGCCATGGTCAGGGATTGAACCACCAACCTTCCAATCAATGGTCGACCACTCTACCAACTGAGCCACAGCAACCCCATCCTGGTTAGGCAACAAAACTATTTCCCTATGGTTAGGGGGGAAAGTGGTTAGGTGTTAGAAAAGATAGTTAAAAGCACAAAATACATCCATTTAACTACTGGAAGTGAGGTAGTTATGGAGGCCTGTTTGCATCCAGTTGTTGGAAGTTTTTCTGGAAGTTCAAATTAAACCCTATTCTTTTGATCTAACCTTATCCATGTGCTTTTGGTGCCTAACCTTACCCATTAAAGTGTTTTTAAACTGTTTAAAACAGAGCTCTTCATGCATGTTTTGCTTATGTTTAAAGGAGCATTTATCACATATCACAATGAGAATGAGTCGCAGTGGTTCAGAAATGTTCACATTTAACAGAACAGAACAAAAAAACCTTTATTTTGGTGACTGGGTTGCCGAGTCAGACAAGCTTTCAGTCATGTGATACCACTGCTGATACCCAGCAACAAACTAATCGCGTCTGTTTACCTTAATGACATCAATGACTTTTAATGACATGTCAGGAAGGGTTCTCCAATTTCATTAAGGAAGATTTCAACCACCACTCCTTTTAACTCTGAAAGTCAAAAGAAGCGTGGGTCATTTGAATATGACAGGTTAAAAAAATTAAAATAGGATCTTAGTGTTTATGCAAAAACAGGAGAAATGTTGAAATGATACATGCAATATTAATGGTCTTGTTTTTTCCTGGAGTGAATTTGAACTTCATGCAGCAAAGGCAAGCGATGAAAAAGCTTTTTTCCATCTTCAGCAGACAAAACACGAGCGGGCCAATAGGTAAGATGAGGAACAAAGAGTTTGAAACTCTATATCCTTCGTCCACAGCCCTGTGTGTAAGTCAGCGCCCTGGACCAATTATCCATAGCTCTTTCCCCTACCTTTCTTTACTTAGAATGAAAGACAAACAAAAACCCAATAGCAGCTGGTTTGCTTGGTGCTTCTGTATGAAAGCACTGCTTCTCTCTCGACCCTCTCTTCATCCAGTGCCCGCAAGTCTCTAGCCTTGACCATACATTATCTTCCAGGCTCAATGCTCCTCTTCCTCCTCTCCTTTTCTCCTCTTCTCTTCTTTTCTCTACCTCTACAAGAATAAAGCGCTCCTAATGACCGTGGGCTCTCAAGGGCCTGCTGGTGCCCGGGCACTCGAAAGTGCGTGTGCAGTGGAAAAGGGGGGGGGACGGACCTCCTCCTTCTCTTCCTCCTCTTTTATCACAGGTGAGAATAGAGGGTCAAGAGGGGTTAATGTGCTGCTGTTGCACAGAGGTTTGGGCTATCACCATGGCAGCGAGCATGTCGAATACCAAGGTGAATTTCTTTCTTCCTAAAAGAGAGGTTTGTTTGTGACTTGTTTTTTTGCCCTTTGGGTTCAACTTCATTTTCAAATTGTAGGTTGAAAAGGCTCAGCTTTGACACTTTCAAGTAAGTTGAAGGTGAAAAGATGATGTTTTACTTCTGTTGAGCCAGTATTAAGGAAATCTTGTCAAATAGACCAGCAGAGAGCACTAAATTACAACAAAGATCAGAAAGCTCCAGAAAATTTGTTTGGCCTAGTTGTATGAGGCCTGCAGGAAATGAACCAAAGGTCACGGGGTCAAGGGCTGAGGTCACCGGATGGGTTCAAAGGAAGATAACTGGCTGGTTGTCATCATGTGCAGCAGTTTGCATACACTGTACAGGAAGAAAAACTACTTTTACCTTGACACATGAGGCACAAAGACACTTGGCTTTAATTGTAGGAAGCAGAGAAATTGTTTTGCATGGTGCAGACCTGAGAAAATTAATCATTAAAGCCCTGCAAGGCTCTATGTGCTAATTTAAATTCTACTTCTACAATAAATTAGCGTGCTCCTTTATTCTTTTCCCCTCAAACTTGAAACAAATGCAGGCAAATCTAAAATAATTAATTTCAAAGGGTGTGAATTAAAGAACATTTCCATCTAACCATTCCGATGCAATTTGCATTTTGATTTCTGCGATTTCTGCACTTTTTTTTATTATTTTGCTCCCTCATACACTCTCTCAAGGTTCTCGCTTTAATATCAGCATGGATCAAAAGCCTTTCATTAAGGTTTTCTGCACTCCTTCCAGCATTGTTTGGCTCCTAGGATAACAACAAAGTGCTTTCCCCTACTCCAGGGCCAGGTTAGCGAGAGAAGAAAGGAACGGTTATTCCTGGGCTAAGTTCACATCAAACACAAGGGACTCCAAGTGAGAGAAGATGAAAGCGCCAGGCCTGACCCGGAAGATTAGACCAACACTGCTGCCAGCTCTGTAGCACCCAGGGGCCATTCTCACTCTGGGATCCTACCCCTCCTCTTCATACTGCACAATGGACTTTAGCACAGAACAAGCCTAGAAGAAGAAGAGAGTAAAATATGAGGAGAGAAGGAGATGAGGAAGAAGCAGACGGAGGAAGAACAAAGATACAAAGGAGCAGAGCGAGGCAGACAAAGAAAGAGAGGGGAAAAAAAGAAGAAAGAAAAATGTAATATAATTTCAAGAGTGTAGAACTGCAGACTATCCCAACCTACTTTTCTCGCCTCTGCTGCCGCCTCCTCTGACAGATAGTGGTGAGGCAAGGAATAATGCCAATTATCATAATTGCTTAAAGTGTGTGTGAATATTCATGATTTCTCCAGCCTTATTATAGCAACAAATCCACACCACAATGAATGTAAATGCATTGTGATTATTTTACATAGCGCAATGCCCCCAATCCTTCTCCCCCTCCGTGTGTGTGTGTGTGTGTGTGTGAGTGTGTGTGTGTGTGTGTGTGTGTGTGTGGACTGCAGCTGCGGGTGTCAAGGTTGGGTGCTATCTCTAACTGGCCCTCATCAGCTGGCCGAGCTGTTGCCATGCATCACATAAAGAGAAAGGAAAAAGTGTGTTGTGAAAGAAAGGCGGTAAGAAATGAGGAGAGTATACATGGACAACAAGAACAATGTGATCAGTTAGCGAGAGAAATTAAAGACGGTGGGGAAAAGAGAGACCGTCCTCCAGCCCCGCAGCTTTAAACGCTCCATATGTAGATTTGTAGTTAGCTGCACCCTCTCATGGCTGGAGTAACTACGTAGGGCATCAAGGAGGAAGCGACGTTATTAAGGCCTCGTTCAGACTGCCAGCCAAAATCTGATTTTTAGCCCATCCAGACTGGAACTGGATGGCTCTTTTGAAGTCTGAACAGTCACAAATCACATGAAATCCGATCGAAATCCGGATCGAAACCACCTTCGGGAGGTAGTTTCAGATCGCATTTGGACAGATGCGTCTCAGTCTGAACCTCCAAACACTCGGTTGTAACTGTCTGTGACGTGTAGCGCTTATTTATAGCAACATTTTAGATTTATACACTATTTTGTTTTGTTTTCCTGTAAAATTCTCTCCTTTTTTATGTTTATAGATGTCCTCTTTTACAACATACTTAACTTATATTGTCTTAGATTGAGTCATCTATTGATCATTATTATTATTGTTGTTTATTTATCTATATATTTGTTTTCGCTTTCTGGGGTGGGGATTCTGTTCTGAGTGTTCCTGTATGTCTGTGTTTTATTGTGAAAAAACTTAATAAACAAAGTTAAAAAAAAAAAAAAAAAGATTTATACACTCATTATCTATTGCTGATTGTTATATGGAAATGTTTGTTTTATTGATGATTCTATGTACAGCACTTTGGAGACGTTTTTGTTGTTTTAATGTACAAATAAAGTGTATGTGCTGCACCTCTACTGGACAGTGATAAGGCCAATATACTGAGGTGACCTGCCGCCATCATGTTTGTTGTTGTTGTTCTTGTCGCTGTAACAATTATATGACGTCAGACGCTCTGACGCCGTTACTATAGCAACCTGTCAGATCAGTCGATAATGTGGCCCAGTCTGAACAGAGCCATATCCGATTTGGACACTTGCTAAAAACAGTGTGGACAGTCAGCCCTAAAAATCGGATTTGAGTAGGAATCTGATTTGAATCAGATGTAAAGAGCGACAAGGTCCACTCAGGGTAATAAATGGGTAAAAAAAACAACCCACAGGACTTTGACCCAGGAGCTGTATCTACCTTGACACAAAACTGGTGGTCAAATGCAAAACTCACAGGCAGTAGAAGGTATAATGAAAGTCTCTAATTGGTGAAAATGCAAACAAACAAAAACTCACTTGGAGGATCAATAAACTAACACAAAACTGAAATCAAGACCTGATAACATGAAATAACCTGGCTGGGACGTTGACAAGACAAAGTGAACATGAAGAAGACAAACTGGCAACAAGACAAAGGGAGACAAGGACGATTTATACATGAGGTAGAGGAAGACAGGTGAAACCAATCAGGGGCGGGGTAGACAATCACAATGGCGGGAAATTCACACAAAGGGAGGAAGTTAGGGTCTGAAACGAGAGGGAGAAGGTAAATACAAAATAAAACAGGAAGTGCATGACGAGACTAGGTATGCGTGACTTAAACTAAACATAAAGTGCTCATGACAACAAAGGACTAAATATGAAGCTAAACTAAGGCATGACAAAACATGAAACACTAAACATGAACATGAACAAAATGAACATACTTGACGAGACACAACAGGAGCCTGGTGTTTGTTTCCTGGGTGAAAATGTTAACTTGGTTAATTGAAGTAAGTTGATGGAGCCAATCCTAGCTGACATTGGGCGAGAAGCGGGGTTCACCCCGGACAGGTCGCCAGACTATCACAAGACAGACAACCATGCACGCTCTCATTCACTCCTACGCACAATTTAGAGTCCCCAAATAAACCGAAGCATCTTTTTGGACTGTGGGGGGGAAACCGCAGTCCAAACTACCATCATTTTAGATTTAGTCTTCATTTTTAGAGGAAAATGCCTTTTAGTTTTAGTCACATTTTAGTCATTGTTATGCTTTGTAGGTTTAGTCGACAAGAATTTGCATTGTTTTAGTCCAGTTTTAGTTGATTACCTTTCAGTCAACTTTTAAAACGCTTTCTTTCTTTCAACCAGCGTTCATTTTTCTAATTTAACAGTTTAGTCTTGATCTCAGTCCTGTGTCATATGTCCTTGGTCTTTTTTTATTGTTTATGTATTTGTTAATTTGAAAAAAAAACAACATTTTTAACCCTAATTAGAGGAATTGTTATAATTGCCCTCAGTCTCCCTGAGGTAACCTCCTCTGAGATTTATAGTTTATACTGATGATTTCAGTCAATCAAGTTGAGCCCAAACCAGTAATTTGGAAATTTAAGTCAAACTTATTTCACATATATTTTTATTTTATCATTATACAGGGATTGAATGCAGCGTTGCAGTAACTCAGAGTCCTTCTGGCTCATCATTAGTGATGCAGCTGGCCCTTGATGAGAGCCAATCCACACTGACCAACATGCAATGTAATTATAAACCACCCTAACCCGAGCTGCAACTTTAAGCACAATTGTTCGGCCTGAGAGTGCATGCACTGTGAGGACACAGAGACAGACTGAGAGTAGTGGTGCCAGCTGTGTGTGACTTCCATGCATAGCCTGTGTAGAGCTTCATGTTATGCTTTAGATAACTACTTCACTTCTGATAGTTAGTCCATTAATCTAACTTATTTAACATCTTTTATCACGCCTTATCATTTAATTTTTCCCCCTCATGTTAAGCAAGTTTTGTTGCCTAAACCAAATTGTTGTTACCACATATTTTAAATGACAACTGTGACTGTACATTCAGGACACTGATCTCCTGCCAACAGTAGGGGCAAAAATGTAAAACACTCCACTGGAGTAGGAACAAACAACATATGTGGTCGTTGTATGGTTTGGAGGTCTTGTTGGGAAAAGAATATGTGAGAAAGTCATTGGAAAGAATAAAAAAGCAGGAAAGGAGAGCAGGGGTTGTCCACGCCCAAAAGTATAATTTTAACATCATGGAGAGGAGTTTGCAGAAAGAAGAGAAGAGAGGGGGCGAGGAAAGAAGACAAAGAAGAAAAAGAAGGTGAATGAAAAACAACACGAGTATGAGATGTTAAGGTGTGGAAATTAGGGGTGCGAAGGAGTGCGGTTGGGGCACATGGGACATACAAGGCACATTGCGTTGTAATATAAAGCCCCCCCCCCCCGCGCAACCACACACACACACACACACAGGCCCCCTCCTGCTCTGTGCCCATGCCTCTGAGCTGCCAGATGGCACAGGACAAACCCTCCTTAGGGGAAACAGCGTGCTGACCCCTCCCTCTCTCACCCATACTTTCTCACACATTGAAGACACATGGAAACAAAGATGGGGGGGGGGGGGGGGGGGGGGGGGGTGAGGTTATCAGTGATGCCCATCAAAGCATACACACACATAAGCTATGCACGGACTAACTCCCGAGATGCAGCGATATCAAGGCATGCCATGACAGGCACACACTGCATAGCCCCTCAAATATGTAGCTAGCCTGTGGGTCCGCCTCACGGACAGTGCCCTACATCAAACATTAGCTGCCTTCACTTTGTCTGCCATCCATGCCCTGCTACCTGGAGATGCTATCTCACCTCCGCCTGCATAGTATGCAATGACATGCCCTCAGACCTCTGCAGCAACAGGACCTGTGAATCAGGTCCAAAAGCTTTCAGAAGGAGAGGCAGTGTGGTGATTATGGGTGAACGGTCCAGAGACAGAGAGAGAGATAAAGGAGATAGGAAGTTCAGGAATGAATGCGGGTGAAATTAGAAGCGGATATTGTTGTTGCTGCTGGTGGTCATATTAATCAAAGCACCTCCATGGCTTGTGTCATATAAGTGGTGGCTGGGAAACAGTTTCAAAATTTCCGAAATGTTGAACCATAGAAGTGGATGTTGTCACCATGAGGTCATCCACTGGTGTGTGGACTATGATTTTTAAGTCTTGAGTTTGGCATTTTGGCCATCTAACCCCCAATACACGGACATTATAGTCAATGTATCAACCTCCACCAGCTCCGTAGTGCTCTGTTTCACACGTCTTGACGCTCGGCCACGCGAGCATTACACGTCTGTTCTATTTTTGACGCTCGACGCGAGTAGCACGCATCCAGCTGGACAGAGAGCAGATCATTCTGACAGGAAGTCAGACAGATCAAATCCAGTCGTTTTTCAAATTAAAACACCATGAGCAGACTCCGGGTCGGATTTCACGTCACTAGATCAACAATTCATTCACGTAGCTTATAACTGTAATTTAGCCAGTAATAGAAGTATACAGGCTATAGCATAAAAGGTATGAAACAACAATAAACACAAGTTAAATCACACAAAAAACATAAATGACATTTACCTACGAAGTCTACTTACCCATGGCAAGGTAGAAGAGCAAATATAGAGGAAAACGATCGAATCAGCAAGTAAACTCTGTCAAACAAAACGTAAAAACCATCGTGTGAAAGATAAACACTGGCGCACGAAAGACGGCTGCTTTTTAAACGCTCCTGGTGGGTGTTAACGGCGTGTAGAGGACGGACCAAATACACAACGCTCACCCAACCTGCAGCGGACGGGCCCAGTGAATTTTCGATGTTAGTGTATTGGAACCAGAAATTACCATATTTGGCTGAGAGTATGGAGCTGGGGGTTAGGGTTAGGTTAGGTTACCAGCTAGCAGTAGTGCAAGCTAGCTTGCACTACAGAGTGTCTTTTTAATACAACTGAATGCTGAACAAGACATTTTTGGGTGACAAAAATTGTACAATTACGTAAACCAAAAGAACACAGTGTGCCACCAGTCAATTATAAGTTATGCATGCCCTAAAGTATACCCTGCTCTATTGTCTATTTTACTTTAAAAGGGACCGTAACTTACAAAATTACAGAACACCATGCTGTATTTAAGAAGACTTGTGATTGAGACCATAAATTCAATGGAAAAATGTTTACTCAGATAATTAATCAAGTGAAATTCGGGCCTTTTTCTCATACACTTATATACAATAAGATTCCTTTTTGCAGCTGGTGGAGTCGCCCTCTGCTGGCCATTAGAAAGAATACAGGTTTAAAGCGCTTCAGCATTTGTG
The DNA here is from genome assembly GCF_030273125.1 of Centropristis striata. Lineage (NCBI taxonomy): Eukaryota > Metazoa > Chordata > Actinopteri > Perciformes > Serranidae > Centropristis > Centropristis striata. The sequence continues at coordinate 3,323,514 of NC_081517.1, read as the reverse complement.
GCTACAAGGTCAAAGCTGAATTAAAAGGCTGTATTATAAACATATTTAAAAATGATGAATGTTATTTGTATGATAGTTTTACTCTTTGTTTTCTTTTCCCGATAACTTGGCTGACCTGCAGGGTCTAAATTAAATCAGATTTTCTGGCTTCTTAGCAATGTCCCTGCATTCCCAGAGCTCAGCAATTTAACTTGGATGGAAAAATCTTATTATGAACATTCGAATCCTCAACCACAGTGTATTCATTAATTTATTCATTCATTACTGTGGGGTAGTTACACTTGAGGTCAGCAAACAGCCTTACCTTCTTCACCAAATTTTTCATGTTTAGGTGTAGTATGCTTCCACACAGTACTAGTGTGGTGTAGTTCAGCATAGCATGCTACATTTATAACAGCAGCCTAGTTTAATGAGGGCAACAGGACATGTACTGGGTCAGGTGAGATGGAGAGTGCATTTTACACACACCTCCTGCTAGAGTCTTGGACTTTTTTTGCTTCTATAGTTAGGATTTTCAGTTTGAATACATGATTACAGATTGAATATTTTATTTCTTCCACATTTAAAAGGTAGTTTAAATTGTGATTCTTGGATTAGAATCTCCTGCGAGCCTCTTCAGTGACATTTGGCCACAGATACATCCAAAATACCTCCATCTTTCCACGGCTGAAGAGTGACCTATTTGATTTCGTCTCACTCCTCTCTGTGCGCGCCGGCTTGGAAGGAAAGACTGCACTGGGAGGACAGGCCAAGCCGTCCCAACGGGCTCCACCACTTATCACCAGCCTTCTGAGATTCCACCAAGATTCACCCCCTTATGAATAATCTCACCCACAGGCACAATGGAGCGTTGGATGGGGGGAGAAAAAAAAGCGACAGATTATTTAGAAAGACACAGGGAGGGTGAGGGATAGTTTGGGGGGGAATGAGGAAGAAAAAAGAGAGAGAGAAGGGGGGAGACAAGAGAGAGAGAGAGATGCGAGATGGAGAGAATGAAAGGAGAGGGAAAGAGAAGGGTGGGAGGGGATGAAGGGCAGAGAGAAAGCGAGGCGAGAGGAAGTCTTTTGATGTGTTTCCCTCTCCAGAGTGGGCATCAGGGCGGATGGTGGATCCGAAGCTGGCCCTGCTGCTCGAAGGGACTGACTGGTTTATTAAACGCTCCCACCGCCCCCATGCCTCCGAGCATGATGGGATTAATGCTGGCATAACCCTTTACTTAATTCATTACAGGGGGACGCTGGCTAATTTGATTTGATATTATTTTAATAAAGTTCTGTGATGATTTGGAAGATTGTTTCAGGCTATCAGAAATAATTTTCCAGTTATTACCGCCGTTCAGGCAAGTCCTTTGATAGCGGCAGTCAGTCTTGGTGTGTGCAGAATACATTAGCCGTAAGTGCAAGTACTTTAGCTACAAAGCTACTGAAGAAATACTAATAATGAGACCACTCTGAATTGCTGAGTGTTGTGAAATGATGTTCAGATGTGCTGTGGGCAGACGACACGGAAGACAAACATGACAGAAGAAGAAGAAGAAGAAGAAAGGGAGAAAGAGAAAGAGACAGAGCAGAGGAGAGATATTCGGTATGCATTGAGCTTACACATGTCACCATTGTTAAATCTCCGAGGGATACATGGTTGCCTTTCAGAGAAGCACCAGAGCTTTGTGTTATTCATGTGGTTATTGAAGAGTCCACTGCTAGCGTGGGTGTCTCAGAACAAAAAGACAGAGCGTTTTCTTTTTTCATTGCTGGGGATTTTGTTTGTCAGTGCACAAATGATCAGATGGAGAACATGAGAAATGACATGAAACAGTGTAATGCTTCAAAAACATGTTATAGTTTCCTTCCACTGTTCGTAGGTAAACCTACAAAAATCCCTCAACCCTCCCCCCCAAAAAAGGCCCCATGTGTCGTTTGCAGCAGTTACAGCAGTTAAAAGGCCAGACATTTACGTTTGCTGTAGTAATCATAAAGCATACCAAGGTGGAAGTAACAAAAACAAAAACAAAATGGAGTAACTAAGCAAAGAAACAAAACAAAACTGAGTAACACAACAAAGTAACGAAACAAAACAGAGTAACAAAACAGAGTAACAAAACGGAGTAACAAAACGGAGTAACAAAATAAAATGGAGTAACTAAACAAAGTAACAAAACAAAATGGAGTAACTAAACGAAGTAATAAAACTAAATGAAGTAATAAAACAACAGAGTAACAAAACAAAATAGAGTAACAAAACAAAATGGAGTAACAAAACAAAACGGAGTAACTAAATGAAGTAACAAAACAAAACGGAGTAACTAAATGAAGTAACAAAACAAAACAGAGTGACAAAAGAAAACGGAGTAACAAAACGGAGTAACAAACAAAACAGAGTGACAAAACAAAACGGTGTAACAAAACGGAGTAACAAACAAAACAGAGTAACAAAACAAAGAAACAAAACAAAACGGAGTAACAAAACAAGGTAACAAATAAAACAGAGTAACAAAACGGACTAACAAAACGGAGTAACAAAACAAAACAGAGTAACAAAACAAAGTAACAAAACAAAACAGAGTCACATCAGAAACAGGTCCGTACGTGTTCTGACAAAGTCGATGATCACTTTTTTAAACACGTCTGTAAAATTGTGATATGGAATTACTTAAGTTTAGGCAACCAAAACCACCTGTTTATGGTTAGGAAAAAATAACAATGTTAAAATCACTAAAGTACTGGACACCGTTGCGACGATAACCTAAAAACATGAGCAAAGAAAGTTCTAATGGGACATGAAGGCCAGTCTCCTGGGGTTTACCTCCCCTCTCTCCCAACCTTAATTCATCTGTATGCTGAATAAATGGATACAATTTCTTGGGATGCCAATGAAACCCAGTGCATTACTTTTCACATGTTTAAAAACCGCAGCCCTGTGACCTTTTCTTGTTTTCGGTCATATTTCAAACAATATAACATGAACCGTTGTACATATATGTGATATAAGATGTCATACAAACCTGTTCCCATTTTACTCCAACCTAACGCGTAAGTTTGTACAGTAGTTTTATAGAATAATTAGGTTCCGAATGTGTCTCAGTAATATATTGGCCCCTCTGTGTTAGAATAATCCTGTTTTCCACCGAGCCTTTTGTCCACCTCATGTCATGAGCCGTTGCCAGTTGCATATAATCCCGCCACTGTCTCTTCACCTATTTACATATTCCTCAAGATAATTGGAGACACTGTAGATGTCTCACACTATTTCCTTAAGCCTGCGTCCAGACCCTGCAAACTTTGGAAGAGAAGGGAAAGAAGTGAAGGACCCGGGGTTTCGGGGAGGGGGTTGAACTGTATGGTAGTGACAATGTTTTTGTTTTTGTTTTTCCTTAAACCCCAAATGACACACATTTCCCTCTGAAAAGATAAGCCCTCAGTCAAAGGCCGCGGGAGATGTCTGGGACCCTGTGAAAGAAGTGGGAGAATTACCTACCAGGGGTCTGGCATGAAGAGCGAGGGGGGGAGGAGAGGTGGAGGGGGGCGGGGTTACCCTTATTCATTAGTCCGTCTGGGGTCCAAGGCGGGGTCACACAATGTGACGGTTGTTCTCCAGACCCCCAGACCCCAGCAGACACGTTTAATGGCCACCGTTTCCTCTCCAGACAGAGAGAGAAAGCGAGGGGGGGGGGTGGAGGTTGGAGAAGGTGATGGAGGGGGACGGACTTTAAGAGACTAATGAAGAAAAAGGTAAAGAGAACAAGTGAAAACTAACTAAAGAGAAACAGGAACCAAACAAGATATAGAAGAAGAAGAGGTGGCATTCAGGTGGATCAGCTCTCGGAGAGAAGAGACAAGTTTTTTGGGTCACTGAGGTTCTCGCTGGGAGAACGTTAGTACCTGCCGTGGGAGAGAGACGGCACAGCATTCCACCTCTGGATGCCTCCTTCTCTGTTTTTTCACGAGCTCAAAGGGTCACAGGTCACAATTTCAAACAATTATTGGGGTCAGAGTTCATGGTTATCTTGGGTAAGTGGAATCACACAAATGTGGAATTTCATGGTCCACAACAACTGTTAAAGTGGATGGTTTCCACTTTACATAAATACTTCAGCAGCACTTGACATAGCCGTCTATAAAATCCAATTAAAACTTTTATGTAATGATCGAGATCAACACCTGCAAACCCAAAAGGGATCAGCTTCTCATCGCTTATGGAAATGGCATGCAAATCATATGTATATCACGTTGTATTTTTGTTCCATATGTGCGTTTTAACCAAGGCATTTGATAATGTCAAAATGTCAGAGGTTCCGGTAATAGCTAGCTTTCTTTAAGTTCATTATATCCGCGGAGATAGGCTGCTCCAGGTTCAGTAGCGTGGCCCCAGGCAGAAATCAATGTCCGCAAAAAGGTTTTTTGATACCACAGCAAGTAATCAAGGTTACAGCAAAGGGCACGCATTAACACAATTTCGCTGAAATATGCAGAGTTCATGTGCATATGTTCCGAGATTAAATCAAAAACTCAAATGTCAAGTGTAAATGCATGCAGATCCAAGCAAATAGGGCAGAGATGCTGATATTGATACTATGACTGCAAGGCTCAGTGAGGTGTGTGCATTCAGTTAATGATCAGTCAGTGAATGCAAATCAAAAAATAAGCAATGCATGTATTTAGCTTCTAACACAAATCAATTATTGAATAATCGTCTGTTATAGATGTTAGAAAGATCATTTGCTTGTACTTTTAGTCTAAAACCACAGATAGAACAAGACTATCGAAATTATGGAAATATTTATCTATTGTACATGTATATCATATGCCATCAACATTAACATATGCTCTTAACAAAGCATAATGGATAGTGGTAAATGATTTTAATCTAATGGACTGTTCTGAACCATTTACAAAAGGCTTTAAGATGGAATTAAAAGATATAACATTAACTACCTGGGTATCCTTTCCTACATCCATCTCCAGAGGTTCCCTCTTAGTCCCCAGTGTGAAAGGTAGTAATTTGTCACTTTACGCCGGCTCCAATTAGATTAATTGCATTAGACAGGCTAGTTTAGTGAAACCCCCTCCTCTGGAGCTGAGAGACATGGGTTTTCTGTCTTCTTTTCTTCTCTCCGTCCTTTATACGCCGTTTCTATCCCCAAAGGTTTTAGCCGTGATCTTAAAAGATTTTGTGAACCACTGTTAAATCATATATGGCAAATAGAGAGGGAGCATGTTGAATTATTTTAAGAAAATACATATATTTCTGCATAAAATATGTTTTTTCCGTGTGTAGTTAAACATCCATGACACTAATTATTTCCTTGAAAATAAATAAATATTTAGTTGTTTTTTTATTATTTATTTATTTAATAATTTAAAAAAACAGCAATAAAACAGCACAGATACCTGCACTACCCAGCAGCATGTTTCAACCCTGCTGAAGACAAATAAGAACTTGTTCGGCCCTATAAAATCCTCCGTGACTGCACCTTCCTCTTAAAAGTCTGGTGGCCAAAACACATGTTGGTGCTGCCAAAGCCTTAGTTAGCGCCGCTCGCCCCCGCTGACTAGAGCAAGAAGATTAGGGGTCATGTCAGCTCCAGATTATTGGAGGATTTTACATTTATAAACCTGTGCTGGCTCTAATTTAACTGCACCTTCAGGGACCTTAAAGCGCGGCTGGAATGAGAGAAACAGATGTGGGGCCCTGTTAATGGGGAAATAGCAGCGCTGGGATGGCCCCAGCAGTCACTTGAAAAGAGCTCCAAAAAAAAAAAAAAAAAAAAGAGCTGCGGACACAAAGACAAGGCCAGACAGGCTCGCTCAGGCCCTCATCTTCTGCCTCTTTGTGTCTTTTTCCCTGCTCTCAATTTCTCTTTTCCTCTCCACCACTTCCTCTGTGTTTCTCCCTCCTTCTTGCCCTTTATCCCCCGTCTCCTCTTCTCAGGTGGAGCTTTGCTGGACCAGGCTGGGTTTCATGCCATGTCCTGCTGAGTGTGTTCCCTGCCAAGCGCTCAGCGTCCAGGGATACTCTCCTGGCACTGGAGCACTGGCTGCAGCCCAGGCCTCTGTAGCTGGTGCTCTGGTCAGCTGGCAGAGCAGTTGAAAGTTAAACACCTTGGACTGTGAAATCAAAGGCATTGCAGTGATTTGACTTGTACGATCTTTGCAGAATATTATGTCACCCAGTCCTGAGGCGGAAAAGGATGAAACGGGGAAAAGATTACGGGTTGTCAGATACCGTGTCGTGCTGCTGTTGTGTGTTTCTGAGGGAGAGACGGTTTAAGCCACAGTTGGATCGCTGCGGGGCAAATAATACTGACCGGAAAGAAAGTGAGAGCTGAGATAAGGCACAATACTCTGGCTAACTTGCTGCTTGATCTTGTTTTCTCGTCTTCTCAACCTCTGTCCATCTGAATCTCTGTCTGTCTCCCTCCTTTGGGGTTTTCAGCCTGAAGTGGGTCAGAGTTTAAAGGGATCTGCTTCCCATTTGAGGGCCTTCAGCCGTCACCATGCCTAATGACAGAGGGCACTGGATTCCTATCCCTTTCTAAGTCTGAGAAATCTCACCATAGTAGGACCAGTTACCGCAAACAGGCTGTACAACTGCAGATTGCTGGGTTACACAGCTGCCTGTACATCCACACAAACTAATGAGCAGCATGTTTTGATATGCTGGAAAAGAGACCCTGTGCAGTTTTATTGTAAAAAAAAAAAAAGTTTTGTTAACAATCAGTTTCCTTCCAAAACGTATAATGTGTATTCTTTAGGCATAACAAAGATTTATTTCCTTCCACATGTTACACTTATAGTAATGAAATATAATAAAATAGTTTTTGAATATTTTTGAAATGTGCATTGTTTACCAGGCCATCAGGGGGGAAAGAGGCTCCAGATTCAAGGACTTGGGGCTGGGGTGCGTGTGGATTGGGGCCCTCTGCTCATAATTCCTAATAGTGGACCTGTTAATTACATCCATATTAACAGTGAGGGCACACTGCTAGATTTTTTGTTGTTGTGTTGCTGCCACTAACTATCAATTAGTGGAATAGCAAAAAATCATGCATTGTCACATCTTGCACATACTACACATTTGCATTACTACAAATAAGTAGGCAATTATTCTACACTGTAAAAATGTTTGTAGAAATTACAGTAAAAAAACTGTCAAATTACATCAGAAATGAGGTGTAAAATTAAAAAATTGTGTATCACCGTAGTAGACACTTTTAATTACCGTAGATCAAAAAATAGCACAAAACTTTTACTTTTACTCTCATATACTGTAGGAAACACAGTTTAGCTGTAAAATATAAAGTTTTCATGTAAAGTTAATGGAGAAATTACAATTACACAATTACTTATTAAAAATAATGGGACTATTCAGTCTAAATGACAGTTTTTGCTGATATTTACATTTAAATTTACAGTCGAAAATCCACTCACTGTCTTTTTTACGGTGAAGTTCTGGCAACCACAGCTGCCGGTATTTTACCGTAAATTAAACAGATTCTTTTTTACAGTGTAAGTAATGAGACTCAAACCTGATTTAATTGTGAGGAAGTATTGGTGTTATCAGCATAATGGTTAAACAAGATGTTGGTTTTCTTGGATGAGGTCACCTAATCGGAGCCTATAAATTGAGAAAACAATGGGTCCAAGTATAGTACCCTGGAGAACCCCACATGAGATGGAAGCTACAGATTAATAAAATAAAGCTACACCTTATTATCAGCTGATATTAGCTTATTACAGATATATCATTATCAACCTCAGACTCCATTAGCTTTCAGTCCGACAACAATTTAGCCTCTGGAGGAAAGGGCTGATATCTCGGGGGTTTCGGATATCCAGATAACTGGTAATGGATATCTGGACGATTTCCAAGATTGCATTTTGACCGATGCGTTCTGCCAAACCCCACTCATGATACATGATTGGTCAAAATTACTCAGTCCACAGACATCTACAAACAGAAACCACAACACTTTAAATATGGTCCAGTTTCCTACATATTTTGCATTGTTATGCAGATATATGTTTATAGAGATGATTTTCAACTTAAGTCACAAGAATTTGCAGAACAGAAATACCAAAGATGTTTGATGCAAAAATTGCGTAGAAACATTTAGAAGCATGTCACTGTTGAAGACTTTGTCCAACAGAGACAGCTAAAGGGATGAGTATTTAGTATATTATTATATCTGGCATGGCAGATAACACTTCTTTTTAATAATCAAATTTAAGAGATTCTTTACAAAAAAATGCCAAGTGTGACCCTGAAATATGGTTTAAATACAAACACCTTCAGGAAGGGAACAATCAACTTACTGAAGCTGTGCTAAAGGATCGAGCCATTGTTGTTCCCCTTTTTGTCACAAATACAGAAAAGCTCCAAAGTGTAATTTTAACCATGGATTAATTTCTGTATCCATTTATGAATACGAATATGAAAACTTTATCATCCACTGAGTGGAAATTCCTCTTTGGTTTCACCATAGACATGTCTCAAAACAACAGAATAAATAGTAATACAAAAAATAAAAAACATTTCAAGGATAGAAAAAATATAAAATAGCCTATAGCAATTACTGTACTTCACACATCACCCATTCAACTACAAAATGTCATAAAAGCACACCTTCAAGTTTACAAATGTAGGTCTACGACCTGCCTCACAGTATGTCCATTATGTCTTATGAGTAATTACTAAGAAATCCTTTAGCAAAAAGCTCAAGAAATGGTGTAAATGTAGTTTTTGCTTGTGTTTTATGGTGTCGCTGGGAGCATCAGGCTGAGTGTGTGACAGACTGTACAAAGTTGATAATTATAAGCGGTCCCTTTAGATCAACTTACTCATAATGCCTCTGGCAAGTCCCCTCGTCCCAAAACTGCAAAAGTGAATCAGCCTCATCAACATGAAAATACTGCCACAATCACACACACACACACACACACACACACACACACGGGGGCATACACCCACCCCTTGTCATATAGTGGCTTGGTGTGAGAGGGGCAAAGCGGTGCCTCATCAGCGGCCAATCAGTGGTTCTGTTCCATATGGCACAGATCGGGAGGCATCACATGCTCGCCGGCTTCCCAGTCCTACTGCCAGACAGGCCTGTTAATTGGGCGACAAGATCAGAGGCAATATTACAAGCCAATTAAAGCGATCGGGACAGATTGCCAAGTGATGAGCTCCACTGCGTAATTGAGAGTGTGAAGTGCTTGTCGCCTCTCTCTCTCGCTCTCTCTATATCTGTCTCTTTCTCTCTCTGGGTTCATCTGAATAAGTGATGAGACTGCGGAGGACTGAAACTAGTTAGCGCATTAGTGATGTCATTTGAGACCCCTTCATCATTACTCTTAGAGCAGGACGCAGTGGGTTTGGGTTAGAGGGTTTGCTGCACCGCCTCACTTTAGCCGTCGCTGTAGTGAGTGGGCCCATGGTGCTGATGTACCAACATCAGAGCAGACAGCACACATTATACAGTGAAACTAAGGCTCTCTCTAGACCCATCCATTCAAGTTTGAGAGATTTGTTGTTTCATGAATCTCTGTTTGTTTGATTTCTGCCGTTCTCCTGTGGTTTGAGATCGGCTGTGTCATTAGTTTGTTTTTGGATTGTGTGTGTGTGTGTGTGTGTGCGTGTGTGTGTGTGTGTGTGCGTGCGTGTGTGTGTGTGTGTGTGTGTGTGTGTGTGTGTGTGTGTGTGTGTGTGTGTGAAAGAGAGAGAGAGATGGAGAGAGAAACAGAGAGAGACTGATCCATACGACAGCTACTTTAATTTGTTCTGGGAATATTGTTGTACTGGTGCAGTCCACTGGGTAGCACCTGCATGCCAAGTTTGCTTAATCATGCAAAAAGAACAGAAAAATGCATTACAGATGTCAGACTGCGTCCCGATAGAGACAGAGATTTGACAAACACCTTGAACCCTGAGAGAAAAGTGGTGCAAAATTCATTTTTATGGCGTTCAGGTAGATCTGCTTGTCACAAGAATATGAGTTCTGCTTGTGATGTTTAGTACATTAGCCGAGCATATCGCAATTAATCATTATCACTGTCTCACTGAGGTAAGTCTACATTTATAGAAAATATAACATCCTAAAAATTAAAATAATAAAAAACAATATTAAAAACATGTTATATTGTTAACATGGGATGTGAAACGGATTATTAATCACATTTAGACTATGAATTATATTACGTTTAATATTTAAATGAAGAACAATTTTAAATATTTATTTATTATTGTCCTTTAATCATTAAAAAAACGAATGGAGTACATTTTATTTCATCCATTTTTATTGTATATATACTATTAGACAGATTTCAGGAAGTAATTAATTAAGTTAATTTAATTTATGAGAAGCTGTTGCATCATGATCCTCATGCAAGATACCCAGTATTTTTTTTTTTTTTTGATGCAATCTGATTTTTCTAATTTACAGTTTACACGCATAGCATTTATAATTTGGCCGGTAAAATCACAGCATTAGTTAGACTTAATTACACTTTTATGCAAAAGACTTTCATAATACCCTTGCAACACTGTAAATCACATTCTGACAGCGCCGTATTATGTTTCATCAGTGTAACAATAAAACAGTGTGAAACAGCATTGTGGAGAAATGTCTGCTGCTTTTTTCCACTAGTATAAATACTGACAGTCACTCATGATAAAACCATGTTTATTTAAACTGCTGCTGTTGGTTAAAAACTGCAATAGAAGCTGTCTGGATCTGGTCCAAACCTCCCTGCCACAACAGATCAATAGACCTGCAGACAAATGACGACAGGACACTGTTCAAAATATTATCGGGAGCCATCTGGAAACCCCGAGCTGCTCGCAATAATTAAAACAAAACATATTGCTGGTAACAGGCCCGGGAGATGTTGGGTGTAACATGTAAAAAAAAAAACATTACATATAACATACCTTAGCACCTGAGGGTGGGGGGCTGCTGCAGCACCCTCAGCAGCCTCTCTTCCTGCAGCTGTCTGATGTGACATGTCTGTGTGGAATCTATCAGGACCAGCTGTGTGTGACGTGCATGCTGCATCAATCAACAGTGGTCCTCAATATTCACAATTAATTTTCACACATTGCAGTGGATCCGGTATTTGTTCATCAGTCTCATTTTTGTCTTGCTACATTTACATTTAGTCATTTAGCAGAGGCTTTTATCCAAAGCGACTTACAGGAAGAATAAAAACAAACAATCAAGGTATAGTGTAATAAGAGCTATTAGTGCATCAATAAGTGCTAGTGACAATTCTTTGAGGAGTAGAATTACACTGTAAAAAATATTTGTAGAAATTACAGTAAAACACTGTCAAATTGCATGAGAAATAGGGCGTAAAATAAAAAATTGCACATCACTGTAACAGACACTTTAAATTCCCGTAAATCAAGGAATAGTACAAAACCTTTGAAAACACAGTTTTACTGTAAAAATATAAAACAATTCATGTAAAATTAATGGAGACATACCATAATGTCACAAGGACACAATTACCCTAAAAACAACAGGAATATTCAGTCTAAATTACAGTTTTTGATCGTATTTACATTTAAATTTACAGTAGAAACACCACTCACTTTTTTTTTTACTGTAAAATTCTGGCAACCACAGCTGCCGGTATTTTACCGTAAATTAAACAAAACATTTTTTTACAGTGTATCTCGTCTTCTTTTGCTATTTGGAAAGTAATTTTGGGACTGGGTAACACTTTACAATAACCAACTAAGTGATGTTTATAGATGGTTTATAGACCAATTATGTGTGAGTAAGTAAGTGTGTATGTGGTGACTATGGCATAGCTTGTCTACCTGCACTCTTCAATTAATTCATAATTTATTTATTTTTTAATTGTTTGTTTGTTTTTCTTTTGTTTTGTTTTTTAACTGTAATTATGTATATCCATTGTGAAGCACATTGAGTCTATACACAAAATGACCAAAAAAGACACAAAATGACCAAAAAAATACACAAAATGACCAAACAAGACACAAAATGACAAAAAACACACACAAAATGATCAAAAAAAAGACATTAAATGACCAAAAAGACTAAAACACAGTGGAGACAGAGCTGACTTCCAAGATGATTTGCCGATCCCCAGAAATCATCTCGCGACCCCAATTGGGCTCCCGACCCCAAGGTTGAGAATAGCTGGTGTACATAACCTAACTTTCTCCTTTGTTCCCATTATAACTAGGTCAACACCTTACAACATAGGTCAATATTGGTTGTAATAAGCTGCCCTCGTGGGTTATACAGCAATTATTGTGCATTACTTTTTGTACTGTAAATATCTTATTTGGGGAGATAAATAAATATGAACACTTCCCAATGACACTTTTCCTCAGTTGGTTGTTAATGTCTAGTTCGTTAAGAGATTCAGCTGCTGAACATTCAATTTTTGGTAACTTTTATTGTATAAATATTCAGAAAAAGATCTGCAGAAGCAGGAACAATAGTGCAATAACCACATATGGAACAAGAAGAGATTCCACAGAACCCAAGACAAATTACAAACCTCAGCTTGGATGGAGACCAAGTGTAAAATCTCACCAACTTAAAGAAAATCCCTGCTTTTTTAATGCTAATGTATTGCGCTAGTAGACCTCCTGAGAAAACAGCTGATGAAACACAGTAGCTGTTCAGATATGTTTTCTCAAACTGACGGCAACAGAGCTCATTTACTGTAAGCTTTTCAGTGATTATGTTATTACAGTTATGACACTGAAGACTTATCTTTGGCGATAGCTCCATGTCGTGTGCGGTTTGGAGGTAGCTGCTATTTAGCGTTGCTCAAAACCAAAGTCTGTGCCCTTTGCTATCTGTCTCTCTCTCTTTCTGCCTCTCTATCTCTCTCTACCACTATCTGTGTCTCCCACAGCCTCTCCCACATCCCTCCATAATACCACGGTAGCCCTTTAATAACCCACGGCTGTGATTATCCAGTCAAGTCAGAGATTTTCTCTGATATTTTCCATCTGATTTTTCAAAACTAATGGGGTGTTGGTGCGTATTTAGCGTATGATACACTTTTTAAAGGATTGTAAGGGCTCCTTCTGAGGGCTCGGAGCCATTTCAAACAGCAGCTAATGCTAGACTCAACTGGCTTTGTTTGTTTTAAAGAGGGGAGAGTGACATTTAGTGGCTAACCGAGGGGCGAGGGAGAGAACATGAAAGTGAAAGTTTCGTTTTTAAAAAGAAAATGCCAGCCTAAGGTTTCGGTTACAGGCAGGTTGTCGTACCACACACACCCTCCCAAACCACATGCATGCACACACACACACACACACACACACACATGGCTAAAGCTCCAAACGACCATTTTCAGTCGTCGCCATCAATCTTAAATGTCCTGCAAGGTGCATCCTCGTCACGTTAAAGCACACTTCTCTTTAAATGGGCCATAACTTTAAAGGGAGTTGACACCAACTTCCCATTACAAAACAGTTACAACTTTCACAACCTTTTTTATGAGCTTTATTGACAACCCTCCCTGCAACGCAGCAGCAGCAGCAGTTCAATAGTTGAATTGTCCCTCTTTTCCCCCCCTGCTCGTTCTGCTCATGTTGTTCTAGCGCTACTCTGGGAATAAGAGACCTCACACTATGGGGACTTGTAAAACCACTGTCATGTTGATGGGGAGAGTCGGCAGCGTGGATGTTTGCGTGCATGTGTGTGTGTGTGTGTGTGTTCCAGACTGCGTGTGTGTGTGTGTCGTTGGATGTGGTGTATGAGCACACTGCAGAGACCAGTAAAATGCTGTCTGAATGAAGTCCCAGTGCAGCAGTGGTGAGTAGTGTTTGATGGCCATGTGATTTGTTTGTTCAGCCCCAATGGCCTTTTCTCCTGGCTGAGGGAGGGGGGGAGAGAGGGAGGGAGGGAGAGAGAAAGAGAAACCAGGAGAGAGGGAGGAGGGCTGACCGCTTCACACCTTCTCCCCTCCTAGCCCCGCCAATGAGCCATTTAATCCTCCTTCCTACAGCTAAATCAACACCTCTCACACACTCGGAGCTGGTTCGGACCACCGCTGCCGACTGTCTGCTGCTCTGTCTGACTGTCCACACAGAGCTGTCTTGGTGGGATTTTTGGTTGACGACAGTGTGCATGCAAAAACTTTTTATTTTTATTTTTGTGTTGGTATTGAGATAATATATGACATAATATGTCACCCTGATAAAATAATCGCCTAACTAATTTTTTCAAGTTTTGCAGGAAACAAAAAACTTCAGCAAAAGTGTAACATATGACATTTATTGATCATTTCACTCAAAAAGGATGTAACAAAGGATGGCTATTGGCATAGTAATAACACTGTGTGTAAATTATGGAACTTAAGAGAAATAAATGACTTTGGCAATTTTTTGAACATACCTTTGTGACTTAAGCAAGATATGATAACACTTTATTTTGAAGGTGTCAACATAAGAGTCACACAAGCCTGTCAGAAACATGACATGACAAGTAGATATATGCTCAAACTGAATATGTATATATTCTAAAAAAGTTGGAGAAAAAAAATGAATAAATATATATATATATATATATATATATATATATATATGTGTGTGTGTGTGTGTGTGTGTGTATTTGTACACTTATTCTGAATTATTTAAATTTTTTATTTTACAACTTTTTTAGAATTTTATTAGGTAAATAAGTAGACCCTGACAAATATGCTCAGAAAGACCATTTTGAAGTATTCCAAAAGTAATCCATAGTATTTATAATACATCACTGGATTTTTTTGTTGATGACAGTGTGCATGCAAAAACTTTTTTACATTTCTGTGTTGGTATTGAGATAATATATGACATAATAGGTCATATCGTCACCCTGTTAAAATAATCGCTTAAGTCATTTTTTCAAGTTTTGCAGGAAACACAAAAGACGTCACCAAAAGTGTAACATATGACATTTATTGATCACACTGTTAAAAATCTTTGTAGAAATAACAGTAAAACACTGTCAAATACATCAGAAATAGGGCGTAAAATAAAATGGTTTATCACCATATTAGACACTTTTAATTAATCAAAATCAAATCAAAGAATAGCACAAAACTTTTACTTTTTTCTGCCATAAAGTGGAAGAAACACACAGTTTTGCTGTAAAAACATAACATTTTCATGCAAAATTTATGGAGAAATACCATGATGTGTGAATGAATGACACAATTACCCTAAAAATAACAGGAATACTCAGTCTAAATTACAGTTTTTGCTGATATTTACATTTAAATTTAGAAAAGAAAATCCACTCACTGTCATTTTTACGGTGAAGTTCTGGCAACCATAGCTGCCGGTATTTTACCGTAAATTAAACAGATTTTTTTTACAGTGCATTTCACTCAAAAAGGATGTAACAAAGGATGGCTATTGGCATAGTAATAACACTGTGTGTAAATTATGTAACTTAAGAGAAATAAATGACTTAGGTAACTTTTTCAACATGCCTTTGTGACTTAAGCAAGATATGGTAACACTTTATTTTGAAGGTGTCTACATATGAGTCACACAAGCAGAAACATGACATGACAAGTATCATGAGCATTAATGGGTAACGCTTTATATTAAGGTCCTTGTAATAACCATTAATTAACAAGTAATAAGGCATTGTTCTCACTTTAGATCCCTTTAGCTGCAAATAGCATAGTTAACTGTTAACAAGTGCATAGTAAACTTATAATAGATGAGCAGTAAAGTATATTTTAATATCAATAAGCAAACAAAAGATGAATAAAGGCATGGCAAAGACATAATGGGTGGCTTATGGGTGTTTGTAATGCTATTATGAAGAATTATAAGATACTCATGAGGCTTTTATTAATGTTCTTATTATAAATCTCTTATAGCCTGCTATTAGCTGTATTATAATGCCTTTATTAACACTTATATAAGCTTATAAACACACAGTAATGTTAATAAGCATTTTGTAAGGACTTACAAGGGCCTTATTACGTGTTAATTAATGGTTATTACAAGGACCTTAATATAAAGCGTTACCCATTAATGTTACTTCAAAGTGTCATTAATGTAGACCTAGATTGACTTAAATACAAAACAATGACAAGATATATGCTCAAACTGAATATATATATATATATATATATATATGTATATGTACACTTATTCTGAATTATTTCTATTTTTTATTTTACAACTTTTTTAGAATTGTATTAGGTAAATAAGTAGACCCTGACAAATATGCTCAGAAAGACCATTTTGAAGTATTCCAAAAGTAATCCATAGTATTTATAATACATCACTGGATTTGAGAAATCTAATAGAATGAAATGGTGTAATTAATTACCTTTTATTTCCATTTTATTTCTGTGTTAAAAACACAATCCTGACAGTGTTCTGGCTGTGGCCTCTGTCATTTTTGTGCAGGTGCACTGTGCACACACAAAATGTTGCACGTTTTTAAAAAAAAATCTGTTTATTTAAAATGAATGCTTCATATGAATTTTAGATTAAATAAAACAAAACAAAAAAACAAGGTATTCAGAGTTGGACTTTGAGAGCGCAGACCTCTGCCAAGACCTTGACCTTGACCTGTGAACAAAAGTGAAAAATAATTTGGGTATCTGCCCTTTGATTTGGATCTGCGCCAAAATAGATTGGGTTCTTTCTTGCCCACGCTGCATCCTTTCACCGAGTTTCATAGAAATATGACCAGTCATTTTTCTATAATCCTGCTAACAAACAAAGAAACAAACCAAAGCAAACATTATCTCCTTAAGAGAGGTAATGAAGTTATTCCCTTCATTTTATCTATTTTTTAAAGATAATTGGGTAACACTTTACAATAACCATCATTTATAAATGGTAAACAGATTATTATTGATGTTTAATCATCATTTATAAACCGTATATAGGCTATTTAGAATGGTAAATACATACTTTTATTAATGTTAAACTAACTAAATAATTTATAAATGGCAAATAGATGGTATATTAATGTAAGTTTATAGTTAATTTACCATTAACAAACCAATAAATTATAATTAATAGTTTATCAATAGTTTTAGTTGCACTCATTTGAACATTTTTAACACCATGTTAAGTATGTTAATGATTTTGAAATGATTCATATACCTTTAAGAAATCAGTTGAAAATATTTAAAGATTAAATATGTATATAGCACTTTGTAAATGGCTAATAATTGGTCTATAAACCATCTATAAACATCACTTAGTTGGTTATTGCAAAGTGTTACCGATAATTATATTCAGAATGCCACCAATTGAACTGTAACAGAATACATTTACTGATATTTTCTATTCTAATGATATAATCTTGATATTTGAAGCTTCCTGATGGAGAAAGAGTGTGAGAGAAATGGAAGAAGAAGAAGCAGGCGCAGTGTGTGAATGAGATGTAGTGATAATGGAGAGAGAAAGAGCGAGAGCTTCAGAGGAAACGAGGGTTGGAGAGAGTACGGACGGAGGGCCTTTGATGGGCACGCTAGCTTGTGGGCGGCACATTTAGCCCGGTGTGGTAATTGTGTCTCTAGGGTGAGATCCTTGGACCTGATCCTGGGCGAGATCAGAGAGCGAAGCATATCACTACAAAGCAGAAGAAGAAAGAGAAAGAATTAAACAGACAGCAAGAGAGAGAGAGAAAAAGACAGAGAGCAAAGGAATGCTTTGTGCTTGTACTCTGCAACAAGTCCTGTACGACCACATGGGCTGTTAGTTCCTGCTTTATAACACGACCCACAGGAGCATTTCCTAAATTAGCTCCTGCTCATAAAGGTGCACAAGATCAACATATTCCCATCAATTTTTTTTTAAACAATTTATTTATTTATTAACATTTTTTCATACAGTTTACAGCATCAGTAATGGCAGTAGAACTTCAAATTCCACCCAAACTTTTTGGAGCATCGATACTTTTGACAACCCTACAATGTACGCTGTCACATGATTGCAACACCTTGTTGACACGTGATGAGTGCTCAGTTACAGAGCGTCACTGTTGCACCGCCACTTCGTTCAAATGATGAAGTGGTGGCCCAATGAACTTTTAAAAAGGGATCTTTCAAAAAGCCAGAAAGAAAACAGGATAAATGCAAAAATATATATATTTATTTACAAAATAAAACTCATTCAGACAAAAATCACAAAATGAAACCTGGGATTCACCGTCCAAATAATTTAAACTGAGGCAAATTAAAATAAAACAACAGAAAACTGCAACCTCAAAGCAAACCGCCACTTCCTAGCCTATAGCCCCTCATATGGAGTATGGAGCCACTTATACCTTTCAGCCTTACCTAAGTACAACCTACCACCTGGGCAGGTAAGGCAAGCACAATTTAATACTGTGAAGGCAGCCTTTTCACAGTCACTTTCTGAAGTTAAGGTACCAAAAATGATTTTTAAGGCTAGGTGAAAAGACCAAAGTTAGGCTTAAAAAATGATACTTCCGGACTTAAATTCCAGCAACGGTCAACAGTTTTTCATCCACCAGCCCTTACGGTTGTAGTTTTTAACACATTGTTAATATTGTCAAGGGATCACACAGTTGCTTGGGTTAACCCTTTATCAGGCAAAGAACCATATTTGGTAACTTGAGTCTTTAGACATCTATAACAGGTCTCCTCATAGAACCATATGGATTTCTCCATCACAGATAGTGACGCTGTGTCATCTGACCAATCAGTAAATCATACAAGATTCAAGCTTTCCCTTATTGTCAGTGTATTAAAAAAGTATACAACTAAATTTACGTGTGCTTCTCATATATAAGGTGCTTTAAAAAAGACATTCAGACATTACGCGTTTGTAATAAGTAGTCTAAAAAGATAGTAAATAGTTTAAAGGTAAAAGATAAAGTGGAGATATATGCAGATGATGTGTTATTGTCTATTTAGGTTTGCTGTGGGAAAGAGACTATAATACATATAATAATAATAAAAATAATGACTCAGTTGACCTCAGTTTGCAATATAAAAATGAAACATTTGCAAAAACTCTTGTAATATCTTCCAATAACACTTAAGGGTTGACATTTTCAATTTCCAGGAGTGCCCTATAAAGCAGTGATCATCAACTGGCGGCCCGCGGGCCGAATCCGGCGCGCCGAACTGTCCAATCCGGCCCGTGACTGGATTCCAAAAACATGGTTGGTTTTTATTTCAAAGTCTCAACAACAAGCTTCACACTTCTCAGAACAGAAAAAAAGGAAAACCAACTGAATATAACTTAAAATAGCATGGTATCAGAACAGAACAGGTCACAAATAATGATTGCACATCAAATAAAACGTGACTCATAAAGGCTAAAAATGCCTTCAGTTTTGTAATGACATGAAAAAATATGAACAATAAATAAACATTAAATAATAATGTTATGCCAAAATTTGTTTTTTATTTCATTTTATTTGAGGGTCCGGCCCCCAAGGTGACTGTCTAGTTGGTGACCCCTGCTATAAAGGGTTAAGGTTTAGGAACAGATCATGGTTTGGGTTGAAATAAGTCACATGTTTACGTTACTTCACCTCCATATGTTAGTTTTGCATGTTAGCTATAATGTGGCATAGTTACGTTAGTTATGTAGTTACGTTATGTTAAGTTAAATTAAATCAAAGTGGACTTTTGGCTTCATGGGCACTAAACAACAACCTCCCGGTTTAAAGTCGTGTGTTTGTTAAATCCATCCACCTGGCCCTCCTCCCTCTGTGGACTTTGTTGTTCTTTATACTCACCAGACTTCCTCCTTTGCTCATGTCACCTTGATTACCATTGTTCATAGTTTTACAGTAGGTGTTGCAGTAACAATGAGTCAGTCTAATTAAATATGCTGGCTAGACAGATGAGATCAGATAGCACCTCAAACACCGACTGAACCACAGGAGCAAATGATAGGCCTTTTTTCCTGGAACATATTTGGACTTGTTACTGCAGGAAAAGCTCAGGTGTAAATAAGAAAAACGAATCATTCTATTTATCTGCTTCAGGGTCCTGGTATTGTGTGTGCTTGCTCTCTGTCACACAGCCACGGCTTACCAGGACCCTTGAATACAGCGGGCCATGGTTAATGTCATTAGAAACACCTGCGCTTTTCCTACTATGACAAGTCAGAATGTCTGCTGTGAAAAAGGTCTATTAAGTGCCTATGACCTTAAAGGATAAATAATTACAATTTATTACACGTTTGGTCTTTTCAGTTCAGGTCAGGCCATCATTCGTTTTTAGTTATGGTGACATTGTACTCAAGGGCGTAATTTATGGTGGGGACAGTGGGGATATGTCCCCACTATTCATCCAACACACCAGCACCCTGGATTGAACTCACAAACTGAACTGAAAAAGAATGAGTTTAGAACAGATCAGCTTTGTCTCCACACATGCAGAATCAACAGATTAATTACCTGTGATCATAACATGTAAAATAAACAATAGTAAGTCCATTTTGGTGCACTTCCACATACTTAGCACACATGGCCCGCTCAGCTAATGTGTGAAAAGCTGTTCTGAGCTATTTTGTTGCGAGCGAGTGTACAGAGGGGCCACTACTTTGCTCCCTGCTGAAAGACCAACATACTCTCGTGTGAAACACCTCCTTATCTCCCTCTCCCAGAATGACCAGGTTTGTTTCCCTGCAGGCCCACACACACACACACACACACACACACACACACACACACACACCACCCAGGGAGTGAGCAGGACCGTTCACAGACACAAATGCTGATGCACACATAAAAACGTGTATGCAGTCGGACAAATTCAAACACACAAACGTACATATGCTCTCCTCTCCCCCTCTCTCTCCTCCTCCTCTCTCTCCTCCTCCTCTCTCTCTCCACGTCTCTCTCTATCTGGTGACAGCAAAGGAGCGAGGGGGAAACGTGAGCGTTGGCGGTCCAAGTGCTTGGTGTCGACTGACAGATATAATTACAGGAGCGGTCTCTAAAACCTCCCCCCTCCCTCACCTCTCCCTCCTTCCTCCCCCCACCCCTTTTTTTCCCTCTTGCTACCCCTCTACCCCTCTACCCCCCACCCTCCAACGCCACTCTTACCCCCTCGGCCCTAACCATTATTTATTTTAGCAGCTCCAGCCCGCTTCAGAGGGCTCAGCAGCACTCACAGGGCCCCTGCCAAAAAGTGGCTTTCTGACTGAAAGCTTTCCAAACAAGCTCCGCTGGTCCATTTGGCCGAGTTCCAACGCTGTGCGGTCTCCCTACTACCGCTCCCTCTCTCCCTCGCTCGCTAAGAAAAGAGGGAGAGAGGGAGTCTGGTTTGCATTAGCATGAATATGTGTGTGCGTAGCCACATGTGCGCCCATACTTCTACAAGTCTTGTGTGTGTGTGTGTGTGTGTGTGTTTGTGTGTGTGTGTTTCTGGCGATCTGACCCAGACCCAGAGTGATGGTCCCTGGAACCTGAAGCCACACCGCGCTGTATAAACAATGAGCGGTGTATTTACACAGAGCTAAGAGAGCAGGAGACTGCGGCTCCTCCAGTGCATCACAGCAAAGCCACGTCTCTGATACTACGCAGACAACCTGTTTATGGCCGTGTGTGTGTGTGTGTGTGTGTGTGTGTGTGTGTGTGAGACAGACCCTGCCAGGACCCTTCTCTGGTCTACCTCCCTCCCAGGTATCTTATCACTGTCGGTGGAGATAGGAGTATATGGAGAAGCTGCTATAATGGCCCCTCAGATAAGTCTGTGTACAGGAGAGTGAGGTGGGAAGATAACACACGATTAGATTAAAAAAGGTGGTCAGACA
Organism: Centropristis striata; assembly: GCF_030273125.1. Taxonomy (NCBI): domain Eukaryota; kingdom Metazoa; phylum Chordata; class Actinopteri; order Perciformes; family Serranidae; genus Centropristis; species Centropristis striata. The sequence continues at coordinate 3,301,764 of NC_081517.1, read as the reverse complement.
CTGGGATATTATATGTTCCATACTGCTGCCAGTCAGCACATACATATGGAGAAGTGCCTGGATATTTAGTTTTTAAAGTTGTACCAATAGGTTTAGGAATTTAATTCAAGAAATGAAGCCAAAGTACTCTGATGTTAGATCTTAACCCATAAGAACCCACGGTGACACCCATGTAACAAACACTTTAAATATTCTAGATCAGGGGTTCTCAAAACTCAAATTACCTGGGGGCCGCTGGAGGCAGTATCAAAATGACCCCAAAAATCGAAATTACGTAAAAGAGACACAAAAAAGACAGACAAAATGACTTAAAAAGACACAAAATGACCAAAAAAGACACAAAATTACAAAAAAAAAGGACACAAAATGACAGAAAAAAATAAATTACTTAAAAAAGACACTAAAAAGACACAAAATTACTAAAAAAGAGACACAAAATGACCAGAAAAGACACAAAATGACTGAAAAAACACTAAATTACTTAAAAAAGACACAAAATGACCAAAAAAAGACACAAAATGACCAAAAAAGACACAAAATGACAGAAAAAAACTGAATTACTTAAAAAAGACACAAAAAACCCCACAAAATTACTAAAAAAAAGACACAGAATGACCAAAAAAACCCCACATCATAAATATGTTCTGCGTGGTTCACTTGGTCCGGGTTCTTATGGGTTAAAGGGGTAAACCAAATGAGCTAAACTTTCATTTTAATCTGGAATTACCTGATCAAAGAATAACTAGGATTACTACCAGGCAATTGATCCCAATTTACATCACTTGACAGTTGTGGATACTGGCATGGGCGCCAATAGGGAATCTGGGCCCCATAAAAAGATACCACATAGGACGACCACAGACCAGGACAACCCGCTTAATGGCTTAATAGCTGTAACCTCCAGAACCAACTCGACTCATTCAAAGATTAGTTTACCTTTGCAGGCTTACAACTCTCTTACACTATAGTCCAGTACTTTCTATATAATACTGACTGACCCTGAGATGTGAATACTGTGCAAACATCCATACAGCAATCTGTACACATAAAGATTCACTACTATATAATAAAGATCCACCTCTATATAAAATGTGCTTCAGTTTATTTTCAATGTTTAAATTGTTGAAAGAAAAGTTGTCTTCACATTAAAGCAACCTGGTCTCACAGAAATCCGTGAAATAGCCACGGATTTCGCTTAACTCTAAATCTGTGGAATAGCCACGGAATCGCTCAAATTTCCGTGAAACTGACACGGATTTCGCTACAGTGCAAGTTAATGACAGTCATATCCCGTGGCTATTGGTTTGTTCCAAGTCACGTGACTTTCAAGGTCCCAGCGGTCAGAACAAAAAACATGGCGGACAGTTCTCTCATTTTTAGTGAAAAATCAATATTTTGACTTAGTTTCTGCATAAAAATGGCTTTTGATCTCATTTCTAGTGAGAAATATATGTTTTATTTTCTAAATATTCACTCAGTGAATGTACATAATCACTTTGTATGTTGGAATACCTATGGGATATGACTATGTCATTAACTTGCATTGTAGCGAAATCCGTGTCAGTTTCACGGAAATTTGAGCGATTCCGTGGCTATTCCACGGATTTTGAGTTAAGCGAAATCCGTGGCTATTTCACGGATTCCTGTGAGACCATGTTGCATTAAAGGCATACTGTGCAGGAACTTTTACTTACTGTTTGTAACCACAACATCCCCCACGTCCCTGCTCATAAAAAGTGAAAGTCAACGTTAAATTCACTCTCATTTTAGAACGAGCTTTGTCCTCTTGGAGTTTCGTCTTGCTGTATTTGCTATTTTTGTAGTTTCATTCCCTAAGGGTGATGGCGGGAAAAGTCCCCAACACAGAAACATTAAAGGAACGAGAACAGACAGGCAGAGATACAGACACCACCACACTCTTCTTGTGTGTGCAAAGTGATAATTGAGAGGGATTGTTTTTGGAAAATCTTGCATAGTGTACCTTTAAAGGAACACTCCACCGTTTTTTCATATTAAAACATGTTATTCGGGTAAGTAAGACGAGTTGATACAGACCTCTTGCGTCTCAATGCGTGCACTCAATCGCCCTGGCGTGCGGAGCCACTTGGCTAGCACTTAGCTTAGCCCAGTTCATTCATTAGGATCCAAACAGATGGACAGTTAGAAGCGACCAAACTCCTCCACGTTTTCCCTATTTAAATACAGCTACACGAGTAGTTAAACGACCAAGTATGGCGACACAAAATAAAACGTGGCGCTTTTCGAAGCGGATAAAAAGGAGAACTACAATGTATGGCAGAATAGCACTTGGGAGCACTTCGACTCGGCGCAGTAATATCATCACTCCTGACGGAAGTGAGAGGGAGCGGAAGTGATGATATTACTGCGCCGAGTCGAAGTGCTTTTTTTTTTTTATAGTGCTTTTTATATTTAAATAGGGAAAACGTGGAGGAGTTTGGTCGCTTCTAACTGTCCATCTGTTTGGATCCTAATGAATGAACTGGGCTAAGCTAAGTGCTAGCCAAGTGGCTCCGCACGCCAGGGCGATTGAGTGCACGCATTGAGACGCAAGAGGTCTGTATCAACTCGTCTTACTTACCCGAATAACATGTTTTAATATGAAAAAACGGTGGAGTGTTCCTTTAAGGAATGCATTGAAATGCAGAACTCTCAACACCCACACAGGATAAATTAAGTAAAAGGTGCAATACAATTGATATGTGCAAAACACTCAATTTACCTCATGTATAAATTATAGCATTTTAAGTAGCCATTTATTTATTTTTATACTTATTTATTACATCACATGTCCTTGTTCTTGTTTTTGTCCTTGTTTAGCTCGGAATTTTTTCAATGTTTTTACTCATGTTGTTTTGTGTTATGATTGTCATAACTATGCACCTTATGCAGCGGCACTTTCAATTTCGTTGTATAGTGAACTATATAATGACAATAAAGACTATTTGATTTGATTTGATTTTGATTTGAAATAGATGAAACTTAAATATACTTTAAAATCTTCATTTAAATTAACCGATTTAGTATGAATAACTTTCCACTGAATAAATGTCTGCTTAAACAGGAGCAAAATGTCTTTCTTATTCTTCATTCTTTCTTTCTTTCTCTTATCACACAGAGCCTCTCTGGATGTCTAAGTTTTGCAAACGAAAGTAGAGGAAAATAAACTGTTTTATTCATACATTTTAAATAAATTATCCTATTAAGGATGATCATTTTTTATCATCTTCAAATATTTTAAATATTTTTATAGAAACTAACTATTCAATACACTTCTTTTCTGTGTATTTGTTGCACCGCGTGTACACTTTTCAAAAGGCATTATTTGACAATAACTATACAATTTCTCAAGACTTTTGTGATTTTGTGTGTTCTTTCTTTCTTTCTTTCTCTTATCACACAGAGCCTCTCTGGATGTTAAAGTTTTGCAAACAAAAGCAGAGGAAATTAAACTGTTTTATTCATACATTTTAAATAAATTATCCTATTGAGGATGATCATTTTTTTATCATCTTCAAATATTTTAAATATTTTTATAGGGCTCTCTCTCATTTACAGGCCCTTAGAATCATCCTAAACATGCCGACCCCGTATGGCGATACTGGGTGACACACACCAGTTTGTACCATGAAAATATTGAGGTCCGACACTCCACTCCAGCGACGGGTGGAGTCTTACAAAAGCGAAAGAGACAGAGGGGAAAGAAGATAATGAGGATGTGTTTGTGTGTCTTGTGTCACGGCATTTGTGTGAGATGTTGCAGCTGTCCACTCTTCCAGGAATCAGGAACCAGACCCAATCTCACCTGACCTCCTGTGAGTGGCGGAGTGTGACCGAAAAAAAACCTGCACGTATACACATGTATACACACACACACACACACACACACACACAGAGTGAAGTATACACACACACATGCATGCATGCACAAGCCCCAGAGGAACAGAGCAACAGGACACACTCTTCCCCAGGCCAGCAGAGAGGAAGGAAGTAAGGGCTGGTGGTCACACAGCACGCTAACGGTAAACCTGTCTATCAACAAGTTGCTGTCTCCTTTCACCAGCATAACCTCCAAAATGAATAGACGTCGTAATGAAAAACGTGGAGTTATTCATTTTTAGTTCTTTCTTTAATCAAACATGAACTAGTTCTATTCATGGTGATGAAAGACATTCACATCAACAATGCAGCTTGGCTTTGTAACTTTGACACTTGATGTGGAAACGTCAAATCTCTTAGAAACTAACTATTCAATACACTTCTTTTCTGTGTATTTGTTGCACCGCGTGTACACTTTTCAAAAGGCATTATTTGACAATAACTATACAATTTCTCAAGACTTTTGTGATTTTGTGTGTGAGTTCTGAAAGTGGATAGAACAAACTTTTTAGTGTTTCTGGGTTTTGGGTAAAAGGTGACAAGGTGACAAGGTTATATTTCTTATTCCAGGCCTTGATAAACACTGTCCATTATTAAGAAGCAAGTGTGCTTAAAGCAAACAGTCTAAACATTATCACAGAAAATGTTCCCCATAAAAAAATATTAATAAAAAATATGACCATTGACTGCTATTGTAAGGAGTATTCAAACTCAAAAGAAGTCAGCAACAAAAGTAAATAACTATTTTATATTCATCCGTGTGAGAAATATCAACCTGAAATGCATAAAAGCCTGCAGACACTAATTTCTGAGATTCAACAGTCAGAGCTGCACTTTCAAATACTGAACATAATATTAATATAAAATTGAAGTGGCTAGAAATGAGAACTCTGATATAAAAGTGAGATGACCCAGTGAATGAATTGAAATAGTCGCTCACTAAAAACATCTTTGACAGGGACATGTTGCATGGACATCTCTTGATAAGAAATGTAAAATCTTTATTTTTATGAGATGAATTTAGGGCAAGTTATTCCTTATTTAACCCTAAATCTCCATTTTTCTAATTACCAGCAGGGGGCGACTCCACTGGTTGCCCCGACTTCTCACTTGCTTTTATTACCTCAGTAAACATTTCCCTAATGTGTTTATGATCTCAATCGCTAGTTTCAAGTCTTCTTCAATACTGCAGGATGTTCATTTTGTAAACGATGGTGTGATTTAGAGAGAAATAGATGATCGAGCAGGGTTATTCTGACAAAAAGTAATGCTCTGTATTTCATAGCTGTCTCACTTAATTTTGTCTGATTAAATATTATGAGCCCCTTATGTCCACAATGTCTTTACCAATCATCAACATTATGTTTAAAACAGCAATTCTTAAGATGTTGTGATCGTTATGTTTCGAAAGCGCTGATCCTCATGTGCTGTATTTTGTAGGCAAATGTAAGGTTCAGAAGTTAATATAATTTATATTTGAGTTAATTTACTAAAAGATGCTTTTACAATGTTATAATTTTCATCAATTGGCTGTTTGTGTATTTATGTTGCACATTTATTATTTACATATTTACATGTTGAATGTTTGCAGCTGCGTCTTTAAGAGAGTTTAGGACTGGCTTCTGATTGGTTGATTCAGTCTGGTGGGATGTGAGAAACCAGGAAGTGAAGTTGTATTGAAGTTTGGTGACTGAGTAAAAAGGCTGTTTGAGAAAGTCATCTGTCTCCATCTTGCTGTCTCTCCTTATAAAGTGAGATCCAACCACCACACATCCAACCCTCATGTTACACTAACATATCAATTGTGCTGCAAAAGTTTTCGGAAGAAATCATGCATGGGAGTATTAACTTCTCCACTGTTTTTATTGGTATAAATTCTATTAAAAATTCTATTAAAAAAATGATGCAAACCCATTCATGAGTTTTGCACAGCATTGAAGAAGCCGTTAACTTGTTTTTCGGTGCTGTCAGTGTTTTCATCTTAGATCTTTGACCCTTTCAGAATAGGGCTGTTCTTTGCAATTTTGACAACACAAAACACTCAAACTTTAATTATCAGCAACTGCTTTGCTACTTACGTTTATTTTTGGATGAAATCCACCGAGGATGTAAGCGATGTCCACGATGTCAAGAGTGTGCTCTGACTGTGCAGTGCTCAGTGCTTTTAACTCAAAGTAAAAATATTACCTGCAGGTCATGAAGAAGAACAAAAAAAACTTGAGATAAATCAAAAACTTTGCTTGGTTCCTTAGGACGTATATTTAGTTCAGTATAAATCAAACTTGATGTCTCTAAATGCAAAAAGAATGAGTTTTACAATCAAATCAATAATTTTATCCTCTTTTAAATGGCAGTTATTAGTTTGAATGGACAACTGCATGTTACACTTTTTTCAGTGCAGCGTTTCAAGCTAATGGTAACTTTTTGTCTTGTTCAGACACTGTACACTGTAAGACACTGTAAAGCCTAATTTTCACCAGTTTTTTCACCATCAATCCGTAGCATTTCTATTTTTACGCAGCCGTTGCTAAACCGCGTCAAGCTCAACAGAGCAAATTGCACCAGATAGGAATTCCAATACATAATCAATGTAATACACTTCTCCCCCCTTTCAAAATAAAACACAATACGCAGTTCATGCAGCCTAAAACAACTTCACATCAACATTACGTCTTATTATTTCGTGAATACGGCTGGCTCGCTACGCTACCCGTTACACGCCTGTTTTTAAGGCTTTAAACCGGTAGGCCACAAACCACTGGGGGACATCATGGTGGCTATGTCCACTTCTTTTATACCAGGGGGTCTCAAACTCAAATTACCTGGGGGCCGCTGGAGGCAGTATCAAAATGACTAAAAAAAGACAAAAAATGACCAAAAAAAGACACTAAATTACTGAAAAAGACACAAAATGACCAAAAAATACACCGAATTACCAAAAAAGACACAAAACTATTTAAAAAAGACACAAAATTATTAAAAAAGACAAAAATATTTTTAAAAAACACACTTTTTTTTTTTTAAATACAAAATTACCAAAAAAAGACACAAAATTACCCCCCAAAAAAGTAATTAAAGGGACCTGCCACACACAACACGGTGAAGTGTCATTCATATAAAACTCACATTAAACTTTCATATCAAGGTGGGGGCCACAAAATATCATCACGAGGGCCTCAATTGGCCCATGGGCCGCCAGTTTGAGACCCATGTTTTATACAGTCTATAATTTGGCACTCATATATAAAATAACAATTATGAAAAAACAATGTTGACAATGTGTAGTTAAACAAAATATTTATCTATTTATATTTAGTTATTTATCAGGACAACTGCATGTGTTATGCTCGGCTGTTGTGTTAACCTGTTTATGCATTCTACAGTTCAAGCTGTTTTTCCTCCTTTTTTTTCTTTTTACATTTTTTCCCAAGTTCTTCCATGAAACACTAAAATTGCACAGCTGGATGAAATATGGTGAACGTGTCTGTTTACTCAGCTGAATGACAGCAAACAATAACAGCCATTTGAATGACTTACTGGTTTTATGACACCAACAACAATGTTAGAGAACTGGGACAGCTGGTTTTATGTGTGCGAACACAATGTCCATGTTAACGACCGGCGTTTACAGGAGCACTGACTGACTGAGCCGTGTGGCAGAACAGAGAAGTGATTGTTCAGCTAGTTAGTTTGCAGTGGCTGTTTATCAGAAGGGTCAAGGCTGGCAGTTATTGTGTGAGTGCAGCCACTGGTTCCTCCGCCGCACGTACAAGACTGTAATGAGCAAAAGGTTGGCCGTGCTGATAACTGTCAGCGAACCCAAGTGTCACCGCTTACATCAATCATTTCTCTGGCTGATCAATTCACCCCTTTGTGTCCATTCTTTCTTCCTCTCTTCCTCCGTTTTCTTTCTCTTTTTTTTCTCCAATCTTTTTATTACCCTGCAATTACAGCTTATCTTCAGTGGTAAACTTGGCCCCTCCACTTCCTTATCTCTCCGGCTGGGCAGAGCAAGGGTCTCTTGAGTAAGAAGACAGGGAGGACAGAAAAAAAGGAGGAAGAGAGAGAGAGAGTTGAAATAAGAAGAGAAAAAAAATGTGCAGAGAAGGAGACCTCAAGCAAATGAATGGGCAGGTCGCTGAAAGGAAGCAGGCTTTACTTATGACTTCCTACCCTCCCTTCTCCTCTATAACAGCCGGCACCATACATTTTCTTTTTATTTTCACCCTTTCACACTGTCAGGCTGATAAAAGAAAATAGCTGGATTATATGGATTAATTCACATTTACTGAACACTGATAGTTCAAGGTTGAGGAGCTCCTTTTGCTCTAAAATGATAGAAAAGTTGCTCTTTATTAACTAATCTGTCAAGTTAATACACATTTGCATATTCAAATATTAACCCCTGTTTTACTATCAATGCTTGTATTCAACGCATTCCTTTTTTTCCTTGAACCATCCCCCATCATTCTCTTCTTTCAGCCCGCCTCAGTGTCCCCCCTCTCTGTTGTCCCGGCTGGTCAGTGTGTGTGTGTGTGTGTGTGTGTGTGTGTGTGTGTCTGAAGGGCCATTGGGGTTAGGGAGTAGACCTTGGCCTTGTGGTCTGACCCCAGAGAAGAGACTGGTGTCTGGGTCTGAATGCCCTGTCTGACCTCGCTGTCACAGCCTATGTGTGTGCATGTGTGTGTGCATGTGTGTGTGTGTGTGTGTGTGTGTGTGTGTCTGGTGTGTGCGCTCGTCCATCTGACAAGACGCTTTGTGTTTACGCCTGTGAGTTCTGTATGTTTGCACATATGTCTTCCTGTGCATGTTTGCATGCACTCTTACACCCATGTGTGCATGCGTGTGAGGCACCTATTTATATTTAAGTATTTGCATGTGTGCATGAGCATATCAGAGCATGTGTGTGTGTCTTCGTGTGTGTGTATGTGTGTGTGTGCATCATCAAGCTCTCCCACTGTGTGTTGGGGGGGTGCAGGGGAGCAGGGCTCAGGCCAGACGAGACAGAAGTGACAGGTATTGATCATCGTTGTTCCAGTCAAGCAAAGACCCTCTCAAGCCTGTGTGCTTTGGGGAGAGTCCTGTCTGCATCCAGGGGGAGAGAGGGAGAGAGGGAGAGAGGGAGAGAGGGAGAGAGGGACAACCACAATCAATGTCTGATCCTCCTCTCAGAGCGCCGGGGTCAGCCTGGATTCACCTCTCCTTTTTGTTCCTGACTGACAGCGGTAAAATAAGATATGTCAGGAAGGGAACATCCAAATAAAAACATAAAAACATCAATATTCATGTTTTTTTCCCTCGTGTCTTAAGCATAAAAACAGAAACAGAAGAAGGGATGGAGGGAAGAATGTTTACAAAATGCAGTGAGGTCTGGAAAAACATATTCCACTATTTCTTATTTTGACTTTTGTCATACATGTCATATAAAGTAAATCTTTGTCCTGAAATTGAAATTGAATTTGTTCTGAAATAAAAAAAGAACCAAGAAATGCCAACACTCTGTATGATGCTGATGTCTATGATGCATTATGAATAAAATGCTAGTAAGTAAATATTCAAAATGCTGATTTTATAACATATTTGTATACATTTTATAGTGACTTACTTTTTTACTTTTATTTTAGCATTTTAATCATTTTACAAACAGGAACATTTTTAAACATTTAAACGTTTCCTGACATAGGACTTGTAATAAGGGACATCATAATAAACATCGACACATAAAACATAAGGGGAAAATAGATAGATAATTAAATAAATCAGAAAAATAAGGGGGGAAAAAATTATACATACATACATACATACATACATACATAATAAAAAGTGAAAACATAAAAAGGTACAAGAAGTAATTTAAATTAAGGAATAGGTAATTATGAAATAAAATAGTTTTATAATGACTTATAAGGTGAATGATCATAATACTTCATACCAGCTGGTCACTCAGAATCTTTTTGCTAATAGTTCTAAATATTTTTATAATGCCTTATAATCACTGTTATAATACATTATAATGTGATAGTCTATTTAGAGTAGGGCTATGATGCATTATAAGTATGTTTATAATGCATTATAGACAAAAGTGTTATGATACTTAACCTTGTAAGTAATTATAGAATGCCTTATAATTGTTATATGGTATTATGAATATTAATGAGTGCTTATAACTATGACTTTCCAGTGCTGTAAGCAGATTATAATGCATTATAAGTGTGTTTATAATGCATTATGTGCTTCATAGAATGTGTTACCTGAGAACATTCTGAGAAAAGTGTATTTACGTGTTCTTCCATGAAACGCTAAAGGTTATTTACACATTAATAATATTCAATACAGCATATATATAGAAGGAAAAAATGCACATTTTCTGAGAAAAAGCTTTATAAAAAGGATTCTAAAATGATCTGAAAATGTCAGTTGCTGCTGCAGATATGATGACTGTGCAGTTAACGCGGTTGTGCTTTTAATGCTGCTTATTTTCATTTTGTTGACTCTGTACGAATCCACACTGTAGACTTTTGATGCACAGCTTTACAGTTTCTGTTCCCAACCTGCCGTAATTATCTACTCAGACATCATACACCATCTAGGTCAGGGGTCTCAAAGTCGCGGCCCGCGGGCCAATTGTGGCCCTCGTGACGATATTTTGTGGCCCTTACCTTGATATGAAAGTTTAATGTGAGTTTTATATGAATGGCACTTTACCGTGTTGTGTGTGGAAGGTCCGTTTATTATCTGCTGTATTGTTTTTACTGGAAAAAGTGGAAATGTTATGTAATGTAATTTTGTGTCTTTTTTTTTTTGTTGTAATTTTGTGTCTTTTCTTAGTAATTTAGTGTATTTTTGGGGTAATTTTGTGTCTTTTTTGACATTTTGTGTCTTTTTAAAGTAATTTAGTGTTTTTTCAGTCATTTTGTGTCTTTTGAGGGGGTCATTTTGTGTCTTTTTAAAGTAATTTAGTGTTTTTTCAGTCATTTTGTGTCTTTTGAGGGGGTCATTTTGTGTCTTTTTAAGTAATTTCGTTTTTTTCTGTCATTTTGTGTCTTTTTTTTGTGTAATTTTGTCTTTTTTTTGGTCATTTTGATACTGCCTCCAGCGGCCCCCACATAATTTGAGTTTGAGACCCCTGATCTAGATGGTTTTTAGATTATGTATGTATGTTTTCTGTTTTTAGCTGTTTTTTTTCCTTTTTTATCCTTTTTATAATTAGACCGTTATGCTTTTAACCTGTAGCACTTTGAGATTTCCTTTAATGTAAAGTGCATTACAAATAAAATGTATTATTATATTATTATTATTCATACTGACCACCCCATTACATTACCTAAAATTACAAAAGTTGAAGACTGCTTAATAAAAAAAAGTTTTTTCCATCTCTGTCTGCAGCACTTTTCAACAAAAAGTGATACTTATGACTTTGGTGGTGCCCACACTATGATAACACAATCTCTCTGGGCTAATTGGCCTTATTGAAACCCTCCTTTGCAACAAACAATGCAAAGGAGTGGAGACTATGACATTGTTTTCTGGAGGGAGAGTTGCATACCTCAGGCTTTTCACCAAGTCGTCCTCGGTGCTCCACAATCCCCCCACCCACCTCCTCTGCCCTCACCCCTTCCACAGACAAATTGATTTGCAAGGGTCCGGAGCTGGCGAGCCCTCAGAGCACCACCTTTTTTGCATACAGAGCGCTGCGGGGATAGCACAATGACTTGGTCCAACAAAAGACGAGAGGAGAGAGGGATGAGGGGAGAGAGAGAGAGAGAGAGAGGGTGGAGGAGTGGTGGGTGTTTGCTGGTGGGGGTTGGTTGCAGGTTCCAGGCCAAACTCAGCAGGACGGGGAGAACTGGCTGGTTCAGAGGTCCACCATATCAACTAACACACACACACACACACACACATGGATGCAGCCACAGACTCACTCACACACACGCAAATAAGCACGCAGACACACAGACACACACACACACACACTCCAGTGCCCTCATGCCCTCAGCCCTCCCTCCTTGTCCCTTTATCCCTGTCTGGTTGGAAAGGTCAGTGCATGTCTGGGAAAGGGGGTCCCAGGATCCCCAAACCCCTCCATTCCACACACACACACACACACACACATACATACACACACACAGCCCAGTCCTTTCATTTCTATGAGAATTTGCCATAATTCACAAATACTGTACACACTTACAGATAAAATACACACACCAAAGTGCTTTTGGTCGTGGTGTGAGGGGGCCTGAGAGAAATTTATGTGAGCTGGTCAGCTGAGGGCCCCCCTCTGCCCAGACAGTGCACCTCCCTATTACCCCAGCCCACTCCTCCTTCCCCCCCGACCTCAGTGAAAGAAGAGAGTGAACACATTCAAATGGAAAACATAGTCCATTGTGACCAGTGTTTTGTCTCCTCACGATGTAAATAGCTACACTGGCCGGCAAACAGAAATTGTAGCGACGGCTGATAACGCCGCAGCCACCGTCAGTGATGTCATATCCACTGTCATGTGACAACTGGTGGTTTACTTGCAGAACAAAATGTGTGTATGTGTTTCTGCAACTGTCCACTTAATACATAATAAAGAAGTATATGCACGACACATGTCTGCATGTTTGGATGTGCAGTGAGATGATCTGCTGTCTGGTTCTCTTCCTTTTCCCCTGATGCCCCTGAGACACTGCCCCATGCACACACACACACACACACATGCATGCACACACACACACATGCATGCACACACACTCACAGGATCATAGACACACACAGTCTACGATAGAGAGGGAAACCCTCCTTCATGAACCTACCGACCTGGAGCCCTATACGGACAGGGAGGGAGAGAGGGGGAGATGGGGGAAGGAAGGTTGTGAGTAGGGGAGAGACCGCGGGCCCAGCTGGGGTGGGGGAGGTGAATGAAGAACCTCCCCTTCCTCCCTTTTCTCCCTCACCTCACCCTCTGCTCTCTGACCTGCCGCGAGGAGGAGGACTTGCCATGTCTGGTCCACTACATGGAGGAGCATCCAGTAGCTCACACGGGCAGAAACGTCTATTCTGTTACACTTAAAGTACACAAGTAGCAAAGTTTATTGCAAGAGTGACACATGTTTATGTTTATGTTTTATGTTTTATTAAAGGATCCCCATTAGCTTGTGCCGTGGCAGTTCGCTAGTCTACTCAATAGTCCTACAACAACTTTAACAGTAAAAATACATTCCAAAATACATTAGAAAAGTGCAGCACAAAAGTTCATTACAAAATGCAGCACAAAATTAAAAGACAGTTTGTAGAATCAAACCATTGAATTATAGCCATTTGGATTAAATGTTTAGGAATAATTGGTCAAATGCATTTGATCAGAAAACAAATAAAATACAAAAAAAAAACAAAAAAAAGATACAGCTTTAACCAGTATCATTGATTGTAATCCTGGACATCATGAATCCAGGCAAACATCGCTTCTATAAATAGTAGCGTCCTTTCAACCAAAATAAACGAAAAACATTTAAATAAACCCCCCCAAAAAATATAATAAGCCCATGCATGCTCTGCACATTAGAGCCCTTTGAAACCAACAGAAAAATCAAAAGTGGTGCATCTTAACAGCACAACTGTGGAAGAATGTTTGAGGTTTTTGAAACCTCAGGTCAACATCTCCATCAGACAGAATATCTGCCAGTAGTTAATACCACACTTTAGATGTTAGTGTGATCATTTTGTCATGTGAACTCCAGATAATCAGGTCCCGACCTGATTCTCTGTCCCTCTGGTTCAGGCAGGACGTGACACAGATTACACTGCGGTCACATAGCCGGTTCATATTTTGCTCATAAATAACAGAGTCTCTTGCTGTTCCTAGAATTTGTCTGATGATTTCGCCATCAGCCATGACTGAAAAAAGTTCCCATTTCATGTCATCTCTTTAGACTTTTACTCATCGGCCTTGTCATGTAAATAAACCTTCGTCTTCAGCCCTTGGATGTTTGTTTTCTTCTGCTCTGGAAGCAGTTGCATGAAAGAAACCTCATCAGCATGTGCATGTGTGAAAGGGGCTTAACATTTTTGCTCAAACGTACAAACGAGGGATGTCCTTGACTAAACAAGTTCTTAGCTGAGTAATGTTATTTGTTGATTTAATTGACAGATCTGAGAAAAATGAGATGTCTTGGTGTACTGGGTTGCAGTTTTCAACACATGGTTAATGCTGTGGATTGAAACAAAACTACTTGGTTTGGTTTAGGACAGCGGTTCCCAAACTTTTTTAGCTGCGCACCCCCTTCTATGTCCAAACCGGGTTGATGCACCCCCACACCTTCAAAAAAACCCAAAATGCAATAAGCTTTTTTATCGCCATATTAAAGGTAGCATGTTTATTCATGTTCAAATGACCAGAACACACATATAATAAAATAATCACAATCACAACAATGCGATCTCACATTTGAATTAATCTGAAACACCGTTTCAAAATAATGCAACAAAGGCAGAAAGCAGATGCATTCGGGTAAATGTTATATATTGAGCCGCATTGAACAAAAATTGCAGCAAGTTTAAATGAGCGTGGACCTAACACAACCCCGCCATCATAACATGAGTTGGAAAAATTGAATTATTTACACGTCTTTATTGTGTGGGGAAAAAATGTAATTGTGTAATTATCAGACCGGCATTACATTTTTCATCTCGCGCACCCCCTAGCAGCAGCCCGTGCACCCCTGGGGGTCCACGCACCACACTTTGGGAATCCCTGGTTTAGGAAAAGCCTTTTATTTGTATCAAAATTTGTACATTTGTTAAGTAATTCAAGTTCCAGTTAAACTGACAAACTGTGTTCTCCTGAGCATCCTTCCACAGTGTCTGTTAGTTAAAATCCTGGTCCACCTTATCCAGATGTTAAAGGCTGCAAAATACATTTTATATCAATGTATCTGTAGTTTGCAGAAATATACAATGCCACTTTTATTCTGGTGACTGGGCTGTTACACTTTTTGATGCAATGCAATATGTTTACAGTATGTCTACAATAGACCGAGGCACACGGCCCTCACCTTTTGAGTGCAGATAACATTGCTGTAGAAGTTTTTGTGTGCAGAGGCAAAGCTTCTCGTTGTTGGCTTGAGCTTGTGAAGTCTCTTCTTCTTCTTCAGTGTGATCTCGGCTCGGAGAGCAGCTGCCTGGAGGGGAGAGACGCTCAGACAAAACAGTCACATGGAGCCACGTCGAGGACAGATAAGTTTCAGAGAGAGAAAACGAAAGCGAGAGGGAGAGAAGGTGAAGGCTATATTGTGTCTGGATAAGTTGTTTGTCAGTGACACTGATGTCACTGAGTGCCATCGCTTTGTTTGGGTGTTTGTGTGTGTGTGTTTACATATTTACACATCAGTGGTTTCAGGGAGTGGGACACAGGGTCACCTGGTCCTCTGTCCACTAGGTGGTTCACACAAACACCATTAGGGTTTCTGCTGGTCTAGCTCCTGATCTGGGTCAGGGGAGACCCCATTCAGGTCCATTCCATCCCCCAGAACCCCCTGCTGTTTCTGCGCTCCATCCTCATCCCAGCAGCCTCTCACTGCTCCATGCCAGGGATTGTTTCCAAAGATTAGACTTAATATGAATATCCATAAACAGAATGGGACTCCCAGACTGTGAAAGCTATCAAAGACATATTTGCATCTAATCCTCAAAGAACCCCCCTCCCACCCCTTACAGAGAGCCCGCTACCCCCTTTCGGCCCCCCAAAAAAATCCTACTAAACCTCCCCCAAAAAAACCCCAAACCTGCCATCCCCCAGCCCCAGAAACCCTCCCCTCTTGCCCCCCGGACCATCCCATCCATTCCCCAACCGTTGGGCCAGACAAGACCAGACCAATTCTGTTGGGGATTATTTGGCTTAGTGATGAATAATGGATGACCATCTCCCCTCTGGCTCTCCACCACAGCAGCACCTCTCAATTGGCCTTGGCATGGAGCCATTCACTGGCCTGTCTGGATGGCTGGATGGCTGCTTGGCCGGCTGGCTGGCTACCCAACCCAAGAGATCTACACGATGATTGCAATATTGGGAAAGTATGGACAGAATATTAGATCTGGATATTGAGGGAAAATGATGACGTAGTGGCTGATATTCATTTAGTTGGTGGTGGGAAATATGTAACATGGGGATTGAGGCAATAAATAAATGAATATAGCTAACTAAATTGTCATTCAATATATCATATATTTTAGGACTTTTATTTTGATGGCTGATTTTTTCAACAATAGAGCATTTTGAGAGTGCATCCTTCTCCTTGAAATATTTATGAGAAAGCTGCTCAATGAACATGAAATTTCTGAATGCTTCTCAATAAATTAAAATATAAACCGATGGTCTTGGACACTAAGTAGACCATGGGGGCAGAGCGAGTGTTGTACAGAGCGTGGGAGAAAGGCCCGAACATTGTCCTTGCCCTGAAAAGCAAGGAAGCCACTCTTCTTTTATTCCTCCTCTCATCCTTGTTTTGCACTTTATCTCTTTTCATTCGCTCCGCTCTCCGTCTTATTTTCAATGGAGCACTTGGGGCCAAAGAGATGTCAGTGCTGTGGATACACACACACACGCACACACACACAAGGACACACCTGGGCATAAGAGCGCCAGCTGAAAGGAGACAAGTTCATCCAAAGGGCCTGGCTAACAGTAACACAGGAGGGGCCAAGTCCCATTGTGCCCCAGGTCCGCTCAGAAGCTTCTTACCCCTCACTCTTCCTGAAGACAGGCTCCCAAGGTGCAATTGGACAAGATGGTTTTTGTACACTCATTATTTGTGACCCTTTTTTGTCTTTCATTTTCTTGTTTTACGGCTTTGTTTGTTTGTTTCTTTCAGCCGAGGGGTAGAGTAGCCTTGGGTCTTTTGACGACAGCTGTGCTGCCGAGCGCTGCATAGAAACAACACAAGTTCAGCACAATGACTGACAAGCGCTTTGTAGGACAGGAGGCCCACAATGAATGTGTCCCCACTAAAGACCACCGGTTGGCCCCATAAAGACCAGAATATTAGAGGCTGCCTGGTCCAAGAGAGCCGGCCGCACTCCTGCGACCCCCTGGAGGAGTTTGGACAAGTGCGACCTCCGTCCTGCAGGGATATGTGGGCAAAACCTCTTAAACTGTACATGTGAAGTGTTAGCTGAACAGCTCAGACAAGGAGAGAAACAATGTGGATTAAAAAAAAAGTGTATTTTGAAGATTGATAAGAGAGTTTAAGAAACTGAGTTTTAAAAGAAGTAGAGAAAGAGGACAGAGAGAGGCTCTAAATACCAAATATGGATGTGACACAAACTCTGTGACACTCTTAGATCCTGCTAAGTAAATCAACTTCCAAAACACACAAGCCCATACACATAAACTGTAAATACTGCAGGCAGAAGGAAGTATGTGCAGGGTGTAATAAGGTCAGTCTGGCAGGTCAAGCATGTGACCGTGGCCCTGCAGCCCCTCTTCCCTTCCCCCTCGTCCTGCTCTCTCTGACCCCCGGGCCTCAGGAATGAACCAGGAGTGAACTAGGAGTGGCGCGGCAATTCTCAGAAACTTCCAGAAACTTCCAAAGCCCTCTCACCCCTCAGCCTCGGCTGGTCTTAGCCTCTTTCACCCCTGCAGCAGCTGTAGCGGCTCAAAGAGATCTGCCGGCCCCAGTAGGGAGGGTCAGTACGGACATATACACCTTTACACACACACACACATACAGGGACCCACACACACACACACAAGGGTATTAAATGCTGAGGTCTGTCATCACACAAGGTATCAATATTGGATGATTCTGCAAAACCATAGAATATACACAATGCATTTGGGTTTCAAAGTGTCACTGTCTACAACAGAGGTGTCAAACTCTGCCCCGCAGGCCAAATTTGGCCCGCAGTATAATTATATTTGGCCCGCAAGGCTATACCAAATTATTATTATACAGCACAAATAATACTACAAATCCCAGAATGCTCTGCTGGTGTTTTGGCTTGAACACAGTAGATCAGTGTGGAGCAAACTGAGCAACAATTAAAGTTGTCTTTATGCACTTTTTCTTGCTAGTCCAAGGCTTGAATGGTTGCACATTCATTGAAGGATATTATTATTAGTCATTTGGGTTATTATTGTTATTTTATTCTCACATTTATTTTTAGCCTGTGGAAAAAGATTACTGTTAAATCTAAATTTAAAGAAGGCCGCATATAAAATAAAGGGACATACGATTTTTATTTACATTTTATTTAAGAAATGAATGCCATTGATGTGGTTGTTTGTTTTATTTGATATTCGATTTTGCATGTTTGCAATATTAAGTTATATCAAGCTTTGCTTGTTCCATTTCGTTTGAACTTGTTTAGGTCAATTTTTTCAATAAATACCAATGTTGGCCCGCGACTTTGTCCAAGTTTTAAATTTTGGCCCACTGTGTATTTGAGTTTGACACCCCTGGTCTACAACATCTGAGCATGGCAACATTGGTATAGGTACAGATATAGAATGATGGAAAGGTGTTAGACAACTATAACGCTAGGTAAATATTAGACCACCTTTTTCCTTCAATTTCTTGTTCATTTTAATGCCTGGTAAAACTAAAGGTTCTGAGTTAAATTTATGAGCTGATATCTTGATATTTTCCAGTGTTTTCTTGATGATGGTATTTGTTTATTATGAAGAAAACCATGGAAAATGGCTTCATATCAGCTCTAAAATAACAAGAAATTGAAGAAAACAAGTTTGTTCTAATATTTTTTTCCATGACTGTATCTCCTTAAGGCATATTGGCTCAAAGTGGGCTAATGACAGCATTTTATACGCCCCCTGACTCTCCTGTGACATGAAATTCTTGCTTAATATTTTAATTCTCTGCTGTCCATTTTGATTCTTTCACTTTCAATAGCTTACATTTAATACAACACTTAGCTACTGTGTCACGCCCCCCTAACAAGCATCTGACAAGTTAGGAATGGCTACTTGTAAAAAGCTACCGGTTGCATGGCAACGCTGTCATCACAGCTAATGCTGTTAGGTAAACTAAGCTTTTTCAATTATATGCTAGCTTGCTAAATTGGCACTCTGTCAGAGAAACTTTGAGCACCTGTGAAGGCTGTCTCAAAGCCATGTAGCTTGAAATATAGAGTTCAAATAATGATGGAATGGGGATATTTTCTAGATTTCTACATTTCTACATTTTCTAGATATGTGTTTCTTGCTTTCTTGCTTCATATTTACCATACAAAGGAGGATTAAGACCTTCTTTTTATGGTAAATATGAAGCTTCAGCCAGCAGTTGGTTAGCTTAGCTTAGCATAAAGGTGAAATAGTTAGTGTGGCTCTCTCAATAGCTTACAAAATCCACCTATGCTAGCATCTCTAAAGCTCACTTATTAGTTGGTTATATCTCATTTGTTTAATTCTTACAAAAACTGAATTATGAAACTTGTTTCTTTGCCAGGAGCAGTGAAGTGGACTTCTGGTGGCTAAAAGGCTGCAGGCTGTAGTCATTTTTCACCAGATAGATATGACAGTGTTATTAATCTTATCAAGATATTAAAACAGTGAGTCAAGTCAAAGTTTATTTATAGAGCACATTTAAAAACAACCTCAGTTGACCAAAGTGCTGTACAGTTAAATTAAAATACAATAAAAACCATACACAAATATAATAATAAATAAAAACAACGTCTATAAAATAATACTAAAACAATAAAATAGTAATAAAAACTCAAATTGAAAACAGAGTTAGAGTTAAAAAAAAGGAAATAAAAGAATAAAAAGTTAAAAAAAGCCAAGGATTCTTGCCTAGCTGGGACTGAACGCCAAGGAGAATAAAAAGGTTTCAGAATATAAGAATCTTTTTTTTTTTTTTTTTTTTTTTTTTTTACACTGTTTCTCTATACAAGGCCAATATCGTAAAGTAGTTTCTTGTACCTGACAAGTTTCGGCTACCTTGCCTCTGTAGTCTTCATCAGAGGTGTATAGAGAAACAGTGTAAAAAAGTATATCAGTAGGCCTAATGAACCTCTTCAAGATAATATAAGAATCAGCCTTTAAAACAATCACCGTATACAGGTGACATGCACGAGTGGCCACAGTGGCTGTTACAGCACTGGACACAAAAGTCAGGAGAATTATAGCATTACCTCCAGAAAAAGACAAATCCTACATACTTTAGTAAACATCAGCTAAAATCAATCACTCAGAAAATCCCCACTGTCCTGGTTGACATAGTTTACAAGCTTCATATGATGTATTTGCTGAGTTCATGTCATGTCCAGCCTAAACTGACACTGAAATATAGTGGCATAAAGAGGCCAGAGGATGAACTTTGCCTCTTTATTCACAGGACTGTAAACAGGCGCCCTACTGTCTCACACTGCACACACAGAACACAGCTCACACACACACATAGACACGTATGCAGGTGCGCTGAAAAGCACACACAAGTCAGAGGGTACTGATAATATGACCCTGTTTAACTGGTCATATAAATTCTGCCAGAGGCTTTGCACCTGGAGAACACACACACACACACACAACACGACGCAAAGATATGACCATACACAAACCTCTCCATATGCAGGCACATGCATGTGCACACCCACATGTGTACGTCTGTCTTTGCAGCATGTCCACATGTAATAAGGCATGACACACACACGTAAACATGCAGTTTTTGGCAGCAGTGGCAGGGCAACACAGAGTCGGTGGCACTCATGGCGCTCCACGCCCCGCGGTTCAAGGTCAGATCAGTCGGTCTCTGGAATCCACTGCCCCCCCCACCCCGCCCCGCCCCACCTCCCTCACCCCCTGACCCCCCCCCCCCCCCTCTCCTCCAACCACCCATGCTCTGGAATGAGCCACCCCTGCAGTGTGCCAAAGGAAACCCCTTCAGCGATAGACCAACCACGTACTGATACCGTACAGTGCAGCTTTCACTGAAATAGTGCTGATCTGCAAAAGACTGGCCCTTATGTGTTAGTACACACACACACACACACACACACACACACACACACACAAAGCAGCACATACACACAAAGCAGCACATACACTTGTGGCACTGGAAAATAATATGCAACAAAGTTTTAAGGAATGCCAAACGTCCCAAAGGTCAGCAATAAAGGCAATACCTTCAGGCTCATATCTGATTGCGCACCATGAAACCAAAAGAGTCCACTCAATTATGGTCAGCGCAGAACTCAAGACATTCTTTCCCCCCTCACCCCATGTCCTTTTTTTTCACTCCAGGGTCAAAGTTTTCACCTTATCTGGAAGCCATCAGCAGTACCAGTCCCACCTCTGTGACTCATTTAGTTGAAACTGTTGCACGTCGTTAAAATCCCTCTCTCTAGGTTTGAGAAGTAGGAAAAAGAAAAAAAAAATCACACACACACACACACGGACATTTAAAGCAATACTTCACAAGCGAGGTAATCCGGGTCTCTGCCAAGATTTTCACTGCCAGTTACAGCACATATTGTCTAGCGGGCAGACTACGACTCAGATGTTGTGGAAGGCGAAGGAGGAGGAGGAGGAGGAGGAGGAGGAGGAGGAAGGGGGATTCTGCTGTGATCCAGTTTACTATTTTGGCTGGGGCTTTCTTCTCGCTGTGTGGTCATGGGGGAGATCGGCGCAGCCAGCAGGCACTGAGGACACTGGCTGGCCACAGCCCGACACAGAAGCCACATGGCCAGAGGAAGAAAGAGAAGGAGTTAAGAGAGGGAGAGGTGTAAGGAGAAAGCCAAGCGGTGCTATAGGGTGAGGAATGTGTGTGAGGTTATTCTGGTTTTCTCTTTTATGTTCTCACATTTTCTCACTCTCCGTCCCCCGTCTCTTCTTCCTCTCCCTCGTGCTTCCCCAACACTTCCTCCTGCTCGCTCTTGCACTTCAACTTCAGCCTGACCAAACTTAAACCTCGACCCTGCATCCATCCCTCTGTCCCTTTTTTCTTCCCTTCCCCCCATCTCTCTCTCTCTCTCTCTTTCCTCAGACAGACACAGCTACCCTCCTGGACGTTTCCTTTCTGCCGGCCTGCCCCAACAAAGGTGCTCAGTCATGTGAAACCTAATCTCCAGCCCCCCAAAACCTGACCCTTGACCCCTTCAGTCTTCACACAGCCAGAGGGGGAGGGGAGCCGGGGCAGGAAAGGGAGGCTTTTGGGAAAAGGTCACATTCCCGAAGACACTTTTGTGTATGCACGTGTGTGTGTGTGTCTATGTATGTGTGTGTGTGTGTGTGTGTGTGTGTGCATGCACCCAAACCATTATGTGGTTTGTGTCCCAGCATCAGCATGTGTGTTTGATTCAGTGTGCATGAGGGGAAGTTTGCCTGTATACTCCTATGCACTTAACTGCCTTTTAAGTTTTCATGTGTGTGCATGCATGCGTGTCTATTGTACAGTAGGTATGAGTGTGTGCGTGCATAGGCACACTCTATGGGCGTATGTGCATGTTTGTGAGAAAGCACTTTCAGCCCCCAAGCGTGGCTGCCCATAGACAAAACACAGACTTTGTTTTCTAGCCGAGCCAGACCTGCAAGTCTTGTCTGGGCAGAGCTCCTCTCCTTCCACCCTGTACTGGCAATCCTCAGAACTTTGTGTGTGTGAGAGTGTGTGTGTGAAGCATAGTGTGTGTATGTGTGAGGCACTGGGTGTCAGCTGTCCTGGGTGATTAGTGCTTTTATATTGTTCCAAGGAGCCCGGACGAGGCCCCCTCTTCACTGCAGCACAGCACAGCTGCAGTCTCCCTCTCCATCTCTGCTCTTCAGCCTTCCTCTACTCACTGACACTCGTGAGATGGGCCCGGGCCCAAGAAAAAATGAGCCCGAAACAGACGCGAGAAGTAAAGGAAGAGGAATGGGCAAAAATACAGAGCATGACAGAGTGCATATACTATAGGGAATGAAGGAAAGGAGGGATAGGAGAGATAAAGAGGGAGGATCCACCGACAGTTGACGCAAGGAGGAGACAGAAGCGACACACAGATGGAGGACAGCAGAGGAATTGAGGGAGTGCAGAGGACAGGGAGAAGTGGCATATTAGCAGGATTAGGGAGTCGGTTCAACGCGGCAACTCTCTCCTGGACAGGATTTCCCCAGCTATGCCTGGGAGGCCTCCCTCGCTTTAAACACACAGGCAAGTCAGGACAGAGAGAGAGGTGAAGTAGGGGAAGAAGAGCGAAAAGAGGGAAGGGGGGGTTATCTTTTCAAGAGTGTTTGTGAACTAGTTTTGATTAGCATAATGAACTAATAAATCCTTGCCCTTCAGCAGACAGACAGTGTATCCCCCTAAGACTTGCTAGAAATTAGAGTAACAGAAATAACACTTTTCAAATTCCTCCAACATCTTGTTTTATAAATGAAACACAAGTTAGTCAAAATATTCAAGGATTGTGGGCATTTTTCCCTGCATGACAAACGTTTTTCCCCCCTTTCAGTTAAAGAGCTGCGACTGTTGCCTTAATGAGTTAAGGACATATGTCTACACAAGGAGGAAGAGGAGGGGGGGCAGGGGATGGTAGGCAAGGGCCAAGAGTCTGCTATGGGAAAAGTATGTCTGCTATGCATGGGTTGTTTGGTGGCGGGATTTGTGGGCCGGAGCATTGTTGCTCTCTTGACATTGAACTTGGGAGATCGCAAGCGAGGGGGAGGGGGGTAACCACCCTCCTGAACATTATAAATGTGTATATGTGCAAGAACACACACAGGCTAACAATTCCTCGCTCCCAACAGCCACCCAACCACCCCCCCTACTTCCTCGCGACTCTGCTTTATCTTAACTGTCAACACCTGGCCCAAGCAGGAACCTCTCTCTATCTGTGAACTTTAATCTGGCCCTGCTAGGCAAACAGCGCCGGGCTCGGACAAGGAGAGCGATTAATCTGTCACGTTGCCCTCCAGTGCTTCAGCGGAGGAGAGGAGGAAACAGGGAAGGGAGAGGTCGGAAGAAAAGAGAGAGATTGGGACAGAGGAGGATATATAAAGTTAGATACAGTATGATGAAAAAAACATGAAGGAGGGGAAAAAAATAGAGTGGTGTGGTAGGAAAAAAATAGATGGTGGTGAGTGGGTGAGTGGGGGTGCAGGGAGAGACAGGAGGAGGTGGGAGGAGGTGGGAGGGTTGCTGGAGATATAACACAGACGCTTCACTGACCCGACAAGGCCACAGACCAGAGATATGGAGGTGAACTTCCACCTCGTATGACGGCTGATTCAAGCTGAGCAACACGCAAACACACCTGGGAGCAATACATCCACACACATTCACTGACAATGAACTTAAGCACTATGTAGCATGTATTAAAGTGCTTTTTCTTATTTTCTGTCTTATATACAAGGCCGCCCATGAAGTTAGAACTCCACCACTTACTCATAATTCATAAAAAATACCCTTTTTGTATGATTAAACAGATAACCATCAACAATAGACTGAAGGTGGAATGTAACTAAGTCCATTTACTCAAATCATGCACTTTGGTATAATTTTGGAACCTGGTCTCACAGGAATCCGTGAAATAGCCACGGATTCATTTAACTCAAAATCCGTGGAATAGCCACGGAATCGCTCAAATTTCCGTGAAACTGACACGGATTTCGATACAATGCAAGTTAATGACAGTCATATCCCGTGGCTATTCCATGGATATTTGTTCCAATTGGACAGTTCTCTCATTTTTTGTGAAAAAATCAATATTTTGACTTAGTTTCTGCATAAAAATGGATTTTGATCACATTTCTAGTGAGAAATATATGTTTTATTTTCTAAATATTCACTCAGTGAATGAAAATAATCACTTTGTATGTTGGAATAGCCACAGGATATGACTGTCAATAACTTGCATTGTAGTGAAATCCGTGTCAGTTTTTAACGGAAATTTGAGTGATTCCGTGGCTATTCCACGGATTTTGAGTTTAGCGAATCCGTGGCTATTTCACGGATTTCTGTGAGACCAGGTTGAATTTTGAGGTACTTGAACTTTACTTTAGTAATTCCATTTCATGCTTTTTTATACTTCTACTCCTTTACATTTCAGAGGGAATTACCATACTTTTAACTCCACTATACACAGATTCAGATTATTAACATACAATAAAATCAACTAACTATTATATATTGTTATATATACACACTTGCCCATAAAGTTGTAACATTTTGTTGTTTTCAGACACAATCCTCTGTTAATTGTGGTTTCATCTTCATTGTGATATGTTTGAAAGTGATATAATAAAGTTTTGAGAAGATAATACACTTTATCTGTCAAGAATGAATCACATTTTCACAATCATTCCATGGAAAGAGATAAAAAAATATTTTATCCCAACTTGGGCGACTGTGTATGTCACGTTGTTGGATGTTCATACTGTCACCTTCTCAAATTATTTCATTTCTTGACAATTATTTTTGATATTTTTGCCTAAATCATCTCCTCATGATGCTTGCTACCATTTTTTTGTGTTTTCTGAAAAACCTAAAAAAAATGACTAAGGCCATTAATTAAAGAGGGCGTTGATATTGCACATAATAATCAAATAATCTAAATAATCAAATGATGACATAAATGGATCTAAGAGTATCCCCGTGAGGGGAAAAAACTTTTTTGGACCTTTCCGAACTCAGTCAAATGTCATCAGCCTGGGGTGTCATTGGTATTGGTTTATATGCTCAGGGCATGCAGTATTGGCATTAAATACACTGCTACATGTAGCTACAGTCTAACATCAGGAAAAACTGTGATCTTGGATGCCAATGATGCTAATTTCTCCTCAGTGGAACATTTGTGTGGAAGAAAGAGCTATAACATGTGCTATTACAGTCATTCCCTTGCTACATGTAGCTAAGTGCTAACATCGGGGAAACCTGTATCGATGTGGTTAATATTTCCCTGATTTCACATCATATTCCTGCTTGAACATGCTCATTTATGTTCTCCTTGGTTTGGAAGCTTTTATTCATGGTTTTTCAAGTCAGAAAGTGCAGCTGCTATACTCCATTACAGTCATTCCTTTGCTACATGTGGCCACATGCTAACGTCAGGAAAAAACTGTAGTTTTGGATGCGGATGTTTCTAATTTCTCCTTACTTACTCCGTTACAGTGGCTAAATATATGCAATATACATCAGGGAAACCAGTAATCTTGGTTACCAATGTCAATATTAATAATATAATATTACTGCTGGAACATGTTTGTTTGTGTACTTTTCCATTTGGAAGCTTTTATTTGGCTTTTCAGTATTTTTTTTTGAGAGTGGGACTTAAAGATGTAGCTAAATAGATGTGTAGAAGCCATGGGCAATATGTAAAGAGTAATAAATTGTTTTTTTTAACACTAAAGCATTTAAAAATATTCTAGCAGAAACCCAAAATACAAGTATGAACCTGAAAGTGACAAAAGTAGGTAGATTTAAAATGTTTGTGTGTGTTTTAGTGGCAGACCAGAATAAAAAACAAGAGCAGCAAATTCAGATATGTATGTAATACTTTTTATTTTTTTCAAGACAAAATGGCTGAGTGAAGAGAATAATGCAGACAACAGCTGAAAATAGAGTGGCATCTCCGTAACTGAAAAATAACAACAACAAAAATCTGTAAGTCGAGCAAGAACTCATGAATGTTGGTCAATGACCTTTGGTCATCAAACAGAGAAATTAAGCCATCACAATTCACCAGAAGGGAGAAAAATGAACTGATTTGTTTTGCGGTGACTCTGTTCTGAACAGAGCATGTGTGTGTATAGTCATAATAAATAATGTCGACCAATGCCGTCGGTCAACTTCAAGTTCAGTTCAGAACAAATAGCTTGAGAGTAAATACAGAACACAGGATGAAATCAGGCTGAAAACTCAAATGTACCTCAATACCATCAGCAATGATAACATGTACCAAACTTTTTTCTTTCTATGATTTCCGTTATATTTAGAATATGCCTTGCATATGAGATGTACCATATTTAAATTATAAAGCACCATGGTTCTTTTGGCAATGAAAAAACAAAATTCAAAACAAAACAAAAAAACTGTAGCAAAAACAACAAAAAAATGCTTTTCAGATTGATGTTGGATTGATTGCATATGACAAAAGGTCTTTTTCAAAAACGGCTGGAATGTTATCAGGTGGTACATGTTCAAGGACAGTAAAAAGTTGGCTACCGAGAAAACCCAACAATAGCTTGTATTA
Source organism: Centropristis striata (assembly GCF_030273125.1). NCBI lineage: Eukaryota > Metazoa > Chordata > Actinopteri > Perciformes > Serranidae > Centropristis > Centropristis striata. The sequence continues at coordinate 3,274,704 of NC_081517.1, read as the reverse complement.
CTGCATATAAAATGGCAGGAGAGAAAAATATATAAAACAAACTAAAAAGATATGTACAACCACCTGTTTTTACCTCATTGTGGTCACTCCAGCGGGACTGCCTGAAAAGGCCATTACATGACCTCTCACCCTTGGGGAAATCCACAACATTTTATTTTTCAAAAACATACTTATTTTCAAGCATACAAATTATTCACACTATATTATCCTGCCAAATTAAGAAAATATACGGTGGCAGCTTGTTGGGATTTTTTTCACTACCGAAAAAAAAAAAAGGGTACATTGAAACCTTTAAAGAGTACAGGCAAAACAGTTAAAAATACAGGCTCCAACATAAATACTATAAGTGCCTACACTAAGTGAACATTAATTTCAAATACCATTCTAAATACAGGAAAAAAGTAGACCATAAATGTGTTTTGAACATAGGAACTTACATGAGTGTGCATTTTCCTATGTGTTTTAAGTTCTCTCTATATATTTATATATCATAAATCTCTCCCCAATGCAAATTTTTGTTCAACCTGAAGACTTGTGTATAGTAAAGGCAAAAAAGATGAGAGACATTACAATTCATTACATAGTGATCAAGTCCCGGATGTCACCAAGACAGAAAAGAGAAAAAAAAAAAAAAATTAAAACAAAATTTAAATAAGGTTCTCCCCTAAAGATATTGAAGTGTTACTTTAAAAACTCAACAACACAATTTACTTATCTTTTTAAATCAAATTTGTAGATCTTTTTTCTTTCTGTTCTGAGCAGTATATTTCTATAGTCGGTATGAAGCAGGATATTTCTATGGCGGTTCCTGCATTGATACCACCAAGAGCCAAACTGATGTTTAGTTCTCGGGAGGAGACATGGCTGGCAACAGTTTCTAGTTCAACTCTCTTTTTTTATTTTTTATTTTTTTGTTTTTAATGCAAAGCAATGACACCACACTAATCTGTCAGCATAAGAGCAAGTTTTCCCTTGAGTGTCCGACTGTAAACTGGGAAAATTGAACAGTGCACGTAGGTAGTCCCAGATCTGAAATCCGGTCCTTGTTTTATACTCAACCGACTGTATCTCCGATTAGAGAGACAGATACAGAATCCAAGGCAGAGTGACAAGTGCTATATCATCAACAATGACGGGATGGAGATAAAGAAAAATACAACTACCACAATGAGGTCTAGAGCATGTTAACTGAAAAGAACACAAATCATGAAAATCTGACTCTTAAAAACTTGTGTGGGAGGGGAAATCTTTCTTTTTTTTTCACTAAATTCGGATTTTGACTTTTGATTTTAAGATCGTTGCCAATGTGAGTTCATAAAAAAATGTTTCAGATTACTTAAGGGTTCCTAAATCTAATGCGGTAAAGAGAATAAGCGCTATAAGGACATAAACATTTGAATTGTAGAGACACCTGGTCAACCCACATCCCAAACCCCGCTACCCTCCGACACCCACCCTAACCCCCACCCTAACCCACACCCCAAATCTGTCTGGCTTAGAACAACTAAAAACCCACTCTGTGGTCTTCAAGTGGCTGCTGGCTACACTGCTGCCTGGCTGACACTGAAGAAACATAATTCTGTGCTACTTACAAAAAAAACCCTGCAAACTTTTAATTTTCAAAGAAAATAAACACTCTGGAAAATTAAGAGCTTTACGTTGGTTAAAACAACTCGTCACACTACCCTCTCAGTATGGTACACATGTACCGGAAAACATAAAACACCTAAAACCAAAAAACTCTACACACCTACTCCTTTTTTAGCATGTAACATGCCAGTAAACAGAATCATAATCTGGAGAATAACAATATACATGAGTCAGGCAGATAAATGATTTACCAGAGGTACACATAATCTTTTTTTTTTTCTTTTTTCATGTCAGCTGGTTCCTTATGCTCTGCTAAGTCACAAAACGACAGGGTTGTACAGGTGCTTGATGCAAGGACCTGCTTATTCCATATGTGCACAAAAATGTCCTGTAATCTTCTATAGCTGAAACTCCGAGCTTATAGCAAAAAGGAGGATTAACTAATGCAGGTAAAATATCCAAGGCACTCTTTGTTGTCATTTCACACCATATTGTTAATTTCATTGCTGTTTTTCAAAGAAATATTTTCATGGCGATCGTGCCTAGCATTTCATAGGCAGCCCAATTTATTTTATATCTCTATATATATCTCTTATCTCAATCTTGCATGGAAAATCTTTCACAAAGATCAGTTTTAAGTGTGACCCTGCTTGTCTTGATGTTTTTGATAATATGACACTGTCCACTAACACAAAACTGTACATGATATGTAAAACAGTATGTACTGTATGCAGCATGGGTTCTCATAACTAACGTTTTTTTTTTTTATGTTGAAGAAATCAAAACAGCAACACATGTACAACCAAAACCCACCAGCCGAGGACAATTTTCTCTCTAAGTAGCCAAAACACACTGAGCATGCTGTCCAGTTACAAAAAATACAAAACGTGTAAATTATTGCACAATAGAAAGGCTCAAAAAGTTTTGATGCAATAGTATTGCCCCACTGATGGATCATGCATTCAGCTTTTTCCAGTCGGGGATGATAACAGGGCTGTACCGTGTACTGGTGTCTAACCCTGTAGTCCTTTCCCCTCACTTATTGGCTACTTAGCCAGGGTCGCTTTTTAGCCAGGGGAGCTGAGAGAGAGCTGCCAGCATGCTGCTCTTTGCCTACTCAGTCTTAATGTCATTAGCCAGAGGGCGGTCACTGTGCCACTTCTTCATGTGTTTCTCCAGAGTGCTGTATACACTGAAAGGCATGTGGCAGATTTCACATTTGTACACGTCCTTGCCCATCTGTCCGTGGGTCTTCATGTGGCGGGTGAGCTTTGAGCTCTGGGCGCACGCATAGCTGCACAGCTCACACTTGTAGGGCCGCTCTCCAGTGTGACTGCGTCGGTGCACTGTCAAGTTGCTGCAGTTCTTGAACACCTTGCCGCAAAACTCGCAGGTGTCGCTGCGGCGGCCGTCCTTGGAGCTCGGCCTGCCGTTCCCGTGGGGGGTGCTGGCCCCGCTGCCGGTGCCGCTGCGTCCCGAGGCCGCCCGCTCCCCGTCCAGCTCGCCGGGCGGAGTGGAGAAGCGCAAGCTGCCGTTTTCCGACGAGTGCTCCGATGAGGAGGCGAAGGGCGATTGTCTGGAGTCCCCACCTGTGAAGTTGATGAATGGGTCCTTGAGTTGTCGTGAGGCAGCGTAGCCAGCTAGCCACTGGGAGTACACGTTCTCCGTGTTGGGGATCGTTGGCGTGGGGGGGTCGAGATCCTTCTCCACCTTGATGCGCTTGGACAGCGGGCTGAGGGAGCCGGGGCTGACCCCTCCGCTCAGCAGCTTCCTGGACAGGCTGTCGTTGGATAGAGGTCCCAGGCCGTTCATGGTGGTGGTGGTCCCGTCATCTGCTCGGTCCGACTCCAAGGCGGAGTCCTCGTCGACAGGCTCCCGGGACGAGCTCCGGCGGTGCGGGTGGAGGGCGTCGCTGTTCTGGTGGTGGCGGGCCCCTTCTAACCGCAGACTGAAACGATAGTCATTCCTTTCCTCTTCTTCTTCAACTCCAGGCTTAGTCTCGATTTCCTCCTCCTCCCCGTCCTCCTCTTCTTCTTCCTCTTCTTCCTCCTCCTCTTCTTCCTCCTCTTCCTCCTCCTCCTCTTCTTCCTCCTCCTCCTCTCCATTTTCAGGCATGAGGCCATTGTTCTCGCTCTTGAACTTGGCCACCACTGACTTGAGAGCGTCCGTGGCGCTGCCTATCAGATCGCTGGTGCCAGGTTCTGGGGAGCTCGCCGTCGAGAGGCCGTCGTCTGACTTGGCGTTGAGCGCCGAAGACTTGCTCTGACAGTGCGTCTTCATGTGTCGTTTGAGTTTGCTGGCCTGGGTGCAGGCGTGGTTACAGAGGTGACACTTGAATGGCTTTTCCCCCGTGTGGCTACGCCGGTGAACGATTAAGTTGCTCTGGAACTTGAAGGTCTTCCCGCAGAATTCACAAGACTTTGCCTTGAGAGGTGTGCCCGGTTGGGCTGTGTTAGAAATGGGATTGGGGGTGGAGCGTGAACCAGAAGGTGACTGAGAGGTGGAGAGAGGAGGCGTCGCTGAAAATGGAGGCTTTGAAGCTGGCTGGAATGGCTGCAGCAGCCGTTGCATAGGGCTGGGCCTGTTGGGGGAGAGCGGCGGGGAAGCCCCGGTGGCGTTCCCAGCCAGCTCACGTAGGCGTCTAGAGAAGTCCATTGGAGGGGTTTCTAGTGGCACCGAGTTGAGCCTCATCACCCGGTCGAAGGCGCTGGGATGGTGGGTCGCCAGGGCCAGGTCATCGGGGCTGAGGTGGTGGCGCGGCGGCGGGCTGAACAGCGGTGGGGTTCGGGGGTAACGGCCCTCGCGAGGCGTGGACGCCGACTCCCGGCCGGACCCGGAGCCCGGCATCCTCAGGAGGCTGTAAGGACTGCCGTCGGCCAAGTGGACGGCGTGGAGGGGAGGTTGGGAGGAGGCACAGTCACCCCCCATCCCAGGAGCTGCAGCCACGCGGGGGGTGAGGGGGCTGCCAGGTTCGCTCTCCAGATAAATGCGGAAGCCGTGGGTGTTCTGGGCATGCTGGAGCAGGAACCAGGCACTGGTGAAGGGCTGCTTACAGGTGGTGCATGTGTAACTGCTTGGCTCTTCTTTATCTAGAGACACAGACAGAAACAGCGTTTTAAATTAACTTGTTCAAACAATTACACTCACTTACTGTTAAAGAAAATTTTGATATCGCACCGTTATTGTAAAAAAAGATGTATAATTTACCCTTCAATAATAAATGTGAAGTTTTATGATAAAAAAAAAACCAAAATGTCCAATATGGTCATTAAAACAAAATAGCAGTGAACACTAAATTTGGCCTCATTCTCTCAGTTTTGATCTTCAAGCACTGTCAAAATAAATCACCAATTATTCCTGACTGTGATTTGACAGAGGCTTTTTAAATTTCATAGATCTTTGAAAGACATATTTAACAGAACATATGATGCATGCAAGACAATGATTGGGGTCATTTAGAAATGTTGTTAGCTATTTGTTTTATTTTTATTTAATTTTTACTTGAATGTTCAGCAATTGACTGAAATTTATCATACAACTGTGGTGATAATTTAGATATTCATTGAAATTTTATTTTGTATCTTCTCAGTTTTAATTACTAGAATTGGTTGACAATGTAGTAGATTGTATGTAAAATTAATTATAATGTTCGATATTTTTTATTACAGTTATTTCATTAAGAAAGCAGCCTCCTGGGTACCATTGCACAATCATATCAGCACAAATTCTGTTAATTCACAAATCACTCGGGGTCTACTTTTTTGTGTGATGATTGGACATGACTGAATCTTGACACACAATTCATTTAAACAGAGAAAAATACTGAGATCCGTCACTTTAACATATTGATTAAATATGTATTTTATCCTTTTTTTTCAAACCAGCGTTGATTTCCAGTGGGTGTACGCTACACAAGAGAATGAATTAAACAATAATGAGAGATATCTCAGGCAGCAAATATACAATTTACACAGTTGAGAAGGCATAGGAATATTTCAAACAATAATTGACTTTCAATAGCACTTGCACACTGACCGGAGATTTGCTTGACAATGCACGCCTAATCTCGTTAAACACACTCATCTCCCCTCCATTGCCATGTTTACAGAATTAGCAAGGCTAAAGTGGGACATGTATCTGATGCTGCATATTAATGCTGAATACAAATAAGAGGTCACATGTTAATAAATTGTACCAGCGTTTATCACAAAAAACACACATTGACAGCGAATAGAAGAGAAGGGGGAAATTGTGTATGAGTGTTTGTGTGTGGGTGGGGAGGCTCCTATGAAAATGCATTTCATGCAATACTTTTCTATTTCTGATATTTCATGCTTTATGGATTTATTTAAATCCTCTCAGGTGAATAGAAAAGGAGAAGAAGGGGAAAGCAGAAGTGAGAGATATGCAAAATAAGAAGCATCCGCCACTTGCAAATGTGCTCCCTCTTTCATCTTTTGGCTTTCTTATCCTTTCTTCTCTTTTTTCTTTTTTCACTGGAGGGCATTTTTCTGAAGTCATTTGCAGACACTGAACCCGAAACCATGGCCATACTGTGCGAGAGAAGCAGAACAAGGGAGAGGGAGAGACGGAGATAGGCCGTTTGTGTGTGTGTGATTGCGACTATGAACGATCCCTAAGATGGTGGATGGACGGTCCTTGCATGTTTTAAGCCTGCTGTGGCTAAGAGACAAAGGGTTGAAGAAGGGGCAGGAAGAGAAGACGGCTGCTGAGAGAAAAGAGGGATGTTGTGGATGGGCAAAAGACAGATTGGCGTTCTGTAGTTCTCGTTTACATCTCATGTGTCCACGGACGCCGTGGCCCCCTCTGAACAATCTCACTTAAAGACCAGAACACGGCGTAAAATGTGCACCCAATCAAACCTCCACGCAAACCTTTTTCTCTTGACTGAAAAGAGTTGGAAGGGGGGGGTATACTGGTAAATTATGGATCATTACAATCTGCAAAAATTACAGTTAATTGCTGCCACCTGCAAGGGGCTTTGACCCACTATGGAATTTTTCCATCATAAAAAAGCCATTTGCCCATACACGTTTTTGCTCCCTCTCTCATAAGCACAACTAAAATGTGCCCATTACATTGGCTTTGGCTATATGTATGTTTCCTGATTATGTGTGTGTTTTTTATGGCTTTAAATAGAAAGCCCCGTATCACTCGTAAAACGGTTGCAATAACCTGGCCTCTCCTGTTCACTTTGCTTTGATTTGCAGCTTATACACACTTCCTCAACCCGGTCTTAATGTGTGAGCAGAGAGTGCATATGCACGCGGGGGAAAATAGATGATTTTTCTGTTATTGTGAAGGACAAGAGAGGGAGATGAGGGGGCTGGCTAGAATGTCGTCTTCTCCTCCATCTGAGGGAAAGAAAGCACTGAGGGATCGTGGAAGTGAAGGAAGGAGGCAGGAAAAAGGGAAGGGAGCGAAGTAGGGAGAAGTGTGGCGTGAAGGGGACATTCCTAATGACAACCCAGCACACTTCTGAAGGACACCAGAGCCACAACACAGCACTTCAAAGCCGGTAGTCAATTCATTTTCTTATGTATCAAAAAACAGCATGTCTTGCGCTATGCAATCACAGGCCCATCTATGGACGTTTGACAAACTGTGCTCATGTCACAAGCAGCGACAATAATTGTTATTCCCATGCAGGCAGTGGACACATTGATGGGCATCAACAGGCCAGGCCAAAGCATGCCCAGATTCACAACAACGGCAGAGAGGATATCTAAATAAGCCCACAACTGTCCTTGATAGCTGTCCTCAAAGGGATGGAAGGACAGTTATTCAAAAGGAGAAAAGACATTCTGACAAGGCATTTGACGGCCTTGAAGGTTTTTTTTTTTCTCGTAAGAAGAGCGGAGAACTGTGTGAGGGTGGAAGGATGATCTTATAAACGAGTCTGTCCTCTAATGGAATAAAGGAGAGCTCCCTCTCACTCTCTCCGTCTGTTTCTCTCCTTCCATTAGCTCTAAGTCTGTGGAGAGTTAGGGCTGGAGAGCAGGAGAGCTGGGGCTAAGGCTGGATCTCCAGGTCCCTTTGAAATAGGATCAGCAGAGAGGAGAAACCACACTGACAACCCCTTAGCTGCCATTTCATGGCAGGGGCTGAAAGAGGGGACTTTGGGGGGGAGAGAAGACAGAAAGCATATAGGAGAAGTGAGAGAGGGCAGGGGGATCAGGAGCAGAAAAAGTGGAAGAACGATAATCACGGAAAAGAGAAATATAAAGAGGCAGAGGAAAAAAGACGTAGAACAGTTAAAGGAAGGGAAAGGGGGGTTAACAACTCCTTCAAAGCCATTTCAGCACATTGCAACACAAAGCAGGGGAAGGCTATTATGGTGTCCCACGGACACAGTGCACTGCTATCTGGGAGAGAATATGATCCAGGGATCATGCACAAGGTCGACTGACGCAAGGGCAGGAGAAGGGTCTGACTGCAGAGCTCCGGGCTCAGGCCCACCTCCTCCACTGGGCCTTTTGCTGTCTCGTAACATAAAGAAGCAAATAACTTACACTAATCCTTTGGTTTTATCATAATGTCGTTAGCAAACCAATGTTAATGTTAGCTGAAATGCCTACAATAAGCTTTTTGCATATTTTTTTTCTGTTCATTTTTGTTATTAGCTAGAATTTGTGAATCATCGTGTCAAACAGCTAACGTTAGCAGCAGCAAAGCAACGTTCAGGTGAAATGATTAGGCCGACATTTAGCTTTTTTCCTGCTGTTTTTTGTGTAATATTAATGTAAATGTTTGTACCGTTAGCTAGAATCCGTGAATCATCGTGTAGCGCAGCTAACATTAGCATAGCAGCACTGCCACTCACAGAAAATATGTTGCAAACGTTGCAAAACCCTAATGTAATCATTTCAGCCTGTGTAACATTACTTTGCTAACTATATTAGCATAAAATCATAGTGTTAGTTTAAATTATTTGGTGCTTAACAATACGTTACCTAACTTTATAAATTACAGTTATATCTGAATATTAAAGATGCATTGTTTACTGTGGTGTTATTGAAGTTGCATTAAAACTACTGATTGTATCCTGCTGATCATCTCTGTAACCTATAATACAAAGGCTTATAAACATATAATACACTTAAACATATGAAGCCTAAACGTGATAAACACATTTTCCAACATGGGTCCTGTTGATGCAGGTGGGCCTGAGCCCGGAGCTCTGCAGTGGGACGCTATGGAATGTCAGAGGGGAATAAAGGTGCCATAAACAGCAGATATGGTTGCCTGTAGTGGCTGACACCATATCTGCACCTCAGACAGCAATGTTGACCAGACAATACACACACGAGGCTGAGGACTCATGTACACTTTGCTCATGCAGATTGCTCTATTGTTCCTGAACAAACCCCCAAACCCAGTCTCACGCACTCTTTCAATCAGCACACACACGCACATAGAATAACCATACCATGCCCTTCCCCCTTTATCCCTTCAGCCAAAACACAAACAAACAAAACAACAACGCCAAGACAACCATGACCTTGACCCAGTGTTGGCAGGTCAACGATGCGTTAAGGAGAAAAACTCCAACTGTCTTCTCCTCCCTTCATCTCTCCATCAAACCCAACTTCCATCTCAAACTTTCTAGCCATACATCCAAAAGCTGGCAGACTTTGTCTTGACCTCCATTTTTTTTTTTTTTTGTCCTTGACCAATCCTGATTGTGGGCTCAGGCCATCCTGGTGTGACCACGCAGCTCTCACTGATATTGGTCATTTAGCTAATGGAGGAACGAGCTAACAGGATTAGCTCGCAGGCCCTTCCAAAAGGAGAAGGAGGAAAAGGAAGGCACAGAGACGGGAGACACGGGGGACACAGCATGTCACCGCCATTTCCCAAAGCTATCAGTCGCCCCAGGGCTCAGGAGCACTCACACACACCTGAAAAGTGATTATGCTAATAGCGGGTCTTTGCCAATATTCATAAGTGTTTATAGGTGTTGGAGTGAGTGCCTTGGGAAGACGGAGGGTTGTCAATACAGTGCCTCTTAAGAGTGCCTCAGCCGTAACTGGCGTTAATGTGATTACTACTCTGTTTATGTCATTAGGGTATTCACAGTCAGGGATTGGACAGAGGTGAAGGGGGAAGCAGAAGAGGACAGGTTGAAGAAGAAGGTGGGGAATTGGAAGAGGCTCCAATGCACCCATTAGAGGTGCTACTTTAGTGTCCTGCCTTTTCTTAATTCAGTCTCTTATACATGACTTTCACCATGACTTGAAGGTCTGAATGGAAAAAAAAGATTGAACTAAAATTCGTCAGTTGCTTTAGAATGTAACAGCAGCTTTATATTTCTGCATTCATTGGTGTCTCCTACACGGCATTAGCCGAAGATGTTTTATCAGTCCGTTTGTGAATACCTGATAGGCAGCTGGCTGGCCTTGACCTTACTTCTCTACCTCTCTCTGTTTGTCTGCCACACACACACACACACACACACACACACACACCAGTGCTCACACACTCACTCCTTTGTCCCGGGCCAGACTCGTTGTGGTGCGCTCAGCCACTGGCCACAGACAAAAGGCTTGTTTGACCAACACTTGTTCCTGAAACAAAGCCGGATGCAGGAAATACGGTTTACTAAACAGAAAGCCAGCCAGGGAATAGAACAGGCCCAAATCCCAGTCTTTTTATAAGTCTGATGTGGACCGGGGGCCTGTGACGCTGGCTGGTGTTGGAGTCACACATTACACAATTGGGAGAAGCAGACCGCTAGCCACTAAACACATGGAGAAAAGTGGAAAAAAAAAAAGAAGGAGATGTAGAAAGAGGCAGTAAGAAAAAGAAGGTAGAGCTTAGAAAGAGGAGGAAAAAAAGCCTAGCTGGCATGAACAAGCAAAGAGAAGGGGGGGACAGATCCCCAGATAAAGATGCATGGTGGTCTCTGAGGGCCTGTGCCCGGTATAAAGTAATCTGCTGGCTGTGGCTTTGTCTCCAATCAGACTTTCACACTTCTTACCTTTCCTCTCCCCTTCTCCTTCTCCTGAAAGTTGATAAGAGCAACAGTGGAACTGAGGCGTCTCTCTGAGCCACTAAGAAACCATTATGGACAGATGGCACCCACACAGGGGCCAATGAATGCATGCTCCATGCACAATGGACAAATGCATGTGTGATTGTGTGTGTGTGTGTGTGTGTGTGTGTGTGCGCGCAGGGGAAGTCAGTGTGTTTCTAATATGCATGTGCCTTTGCATGCGTGTGAATCTTTAATGAGCATGCATGCTCATTGTTAGCGAGTATGACCACATGAGTGTGTCCATGTATTTGTGTGTGTGTGTGTGTGTGTGTGGACATTAGTATGTAATACACTTGCTACAATAATTTCAAAATTAGCATCGCTCTATGCTGTCTGTTTCCCCGCGTAACCCTACTCCCTTTCATCTTTTCTCGGTTGAACTGCGTTTGAACTGACCATCCACCCACCCATCCACTCGTCCATCCATCCGTCTGTCCATCCGTCCATCCGTCTCTCTATCCCTCCATCTATCCATCCATCCATCCCGACTAAGCCCAGCTGGACAGCTTCGTGCTTGGGTGCGGCTCGGTCCGGCAGACCTTATAATAGCCTGGGCCAGTCGTGTCTCTGATGCAGATCATTATTTGCTCTCTGCTTACCAGCGACGGTGGGAGGCCGCACGCTGTTGTTTCTCATCCTAGCTCTAATGGTACAGTGAAAAGACCTCTGGGCTTCTAAGCTTAACCAGTCTAATTAAATGGACCATCGCTTATGTAAGCATCCGCAGAGATTATTTATTGAGTTGGGATCCGCTTCACAGGATCAAAACCGCCGTCAACAAAAGCCAACGCTCAACGGAGTAGGTATTAAATAAAGGAATGGAATCAAAGAAACTGCAAACTGCCAAGTGTCAGTTTAAGCACACATATCCAGGTACATAAGAAGACTTAATCAAGCAGGAGTATTTTTGGACTCGGGCAATATCCCAGATGGGCGAGGAGTCTCTGAGCACTTCAGAGGGGAAATGTGAAAAGTGTTCTGTCAAAGAAAAGATATGTCTCAATAAACTACAGCTGAAGGGGAGGAGGGTGGAGTAAAATAGGCTAATGAAGAATATAACAGAATAAAATAGAATACAATAGACTACAATGGAAAACACATTTTTGCCTTCTTTAATTTTCAAAATGCAGGCTGCAACATCATCCGCTGTCTTTCCTTACAAGCATCATCCCTGTTTGAAGTGTACAGACAAGAAAGCCTCCATAAGACATGAGGCCAGCAGCCCGAGCTTCACTATCTCTGCATAGCTCAGCTTATGACAGGCTGGCGTCCCTGCAGAAAGGATGGAAGAGGACCAGGGAGGTCGACTAGCTGCACATTTCTGCATAAATCTCCAGATAGATAGCATCAGGAGAAGAGAAACAGGGGAGGGAGGCAGGCAAGCAGCAGAGGATGATAAGGCCCCCGGGGCAGGGCATTCGACACTGTCAAAACTGTTCCTTCTCCGGCTATTGGACGAGTGGAGCGCGTTATGAGCCTGCATACCATTTGCCAGGACGCGATTCGGCTTCACCGGAGCATACAGGGCCCTGTATCTGACCTCTCCTGCCCCCCCCCCCTCTTCAGTCTTCACAGACATGCAAGGAGCTGGACGGCTCAGCACAGCGCGTGGAAAAAAGACGATGAAGATTTGAAGTAAACACATTACTATACAGCTCTGATCATCAACAGCTTTACTGGTGAATATTCTGTGCAACATGAGGCACTAACAGAAGTCACGAGAAGCCAGCATGTCAGTTACATTGTCACAAAAAACAAACAACTACAACATACTGGATGTCAAAGCAAACTGCTCTGGCAATAGATGATTCAATCAAAGCTGTCAGGCTGTAATGGGACTAACGGGACAACCATTAAATATCACAAAGCTGTGATGGCCATAGAACTGAAATGTCACATGAATACAATGTAAAGCTTCATAAGAGTGACATATCAGGGCAGCCAACAATGCTGTATAGTAGAATCGTTTTGTTTTGTCTTTGTAGTCGCTACACACCTTTCTGTTCTCTATTTCTGTTGCTTTTGTGTCGCTTCCTAATTGTTTTCATCCCCTTTTTAGTTAGTTTGTCATCATGCATCTCATTTTAGTCATTTTGTGTGTCTTTGCAGCCTTTTTGCACCTCTTAGTAGTTGTTTTGGTGTCTTTGTAAACTTTTTAAGTTTCTTTGTGGTCATTTTGTGTCTCTTTGTGTCTCTTTCATTGACATTTTGTAGGAGAAGGCCAGTTGGGGCCCCTGGGCCTGTGCCCGGTAGGCCCGTTCAGTAATCCATCCATATGGGAACCCACATTTGTTTTTATGTACTTGACTCCCCCACGCATCAGCCAGGTCGCAGCACCCTTGGATCCAGTATGAATGAACTATCTTGCTTATCGACACTTCAGCAGGAACGCCTCCCCTGTCTCTTATTCTAAACACGATTTTGGTGAGTGAAGTGCAATAGAGATTTTCACACCCTCTAAAGAACAAGAGGCTTTGCTCCCTGAGAAACTGATCTGTCACCACCTGCATAAGCTCTCCTACAAAAACCACATTTTCTTTTAAAGAAAAGCAACCAAAGGAAAACTATAGCATAAATGTGTTGCCATAGATCATACGTCGAAGAGTAGGGGTGAAACAAAGAGGATACACAAAAATGAAGTTAGGAGGCACTCGTGAGCCCACTGTGTTGACTGACTGAGACAGTGTTGAAAGAGAGAGGGAGTGTGAGAGTGAGCGAGCAAGATAGAGAGAGCGAGAGAGAGAGAGAAAGCAAATTAGAAGAAAAGAAAAGTTGAAGAGGAAGAGTGGGCAGCGAGGGTTACAGACTTTGCCTGATCTACAGGCACAGACCTGCAGTCCGGGTATCTCTGAGCTCATGGAAGTCCGGACACACACACACACACACACACACACACACACAAAGTATGTCTGGACCGAGTAAACACTTCAGCCTGTCTGGAGGATAGAGTCATTCCCTCTCCGTCCCTCATGCAGCCTGCATGCTCCCTTGTTACTCCTCCTTCCATCACGCTATTTCCTTAACACGCTCTGATGACAGCACTGAGAGAGGTTAAAGTGGGTCTGTCTTTCACACACACACACACACACACTCACACACACACTGACCCCCATACATATGAACACATTTTCGCCCTCACTCTTTCTTTTACCTCTAAAATACTCACAAACAGTTTCCCTAAATCTTTCTTTTCCTGAAGCTGAGAGGCACTAACTTAACACCTGTGCCACGGTACACCTCTCTTCTTCTCCACCCACTCATTTAGTGCCGGGCAGATCTCAAAATCCATCAGGCCAGTGTGTACAAGTCTTTTTTTTTCTTCTCCTACCTTTGCCTGGGGTGCTCTGCCACTGTAAATAATATTTCCAGAGAAAGTGAGGCACAGGCAAAGGAAAAGGAGAGAGGGAAACAGGGAAATATACTCATGGTTATTTTAATTTCTGTGCGATGTGGCTGAAGGAGTGGATTGAGGGTCTGTGTGTTTGGGGTTCCAAATACACCTGAATCACCGGTAAAATACCACATTATCATGACCTGTTTTTCAAGCACAAGTAGTACTAATGTTGACCTCGGTTGTTTGTTCCTTAACTCGCTTCCAGAAACCCCAGAAGCTCTAAAGCATGGACCATCATTTAGATATCCACGAACAAGGGCTGTTTTAAACATGCAGTTATTTTTCTCTCTGCCCTACCACCCCAGGGTGAGAGGACCAGGGCATGTGAGCTCGGGCCAACCATAGCAGTTCGTTATGCATACGAGCCTCAAGGCATTGTGGAGGGACATGGCACTTTAAAAACAAGAGGGCCAGTGTGTTGGAGTGTCCCGTGGCCTGGAGCTGTGGAGGCTGAGGGTTTAACACGCGTCCCATCTGCTGTGTATGACTGTGCACACGGTGGTCGAGTGGTTAAGGGAGCATCAATAGCCGGACTCTTTAGATCGAGGGGTATCTCAGGGTCAGATGTAGCTTGGAAATCCAATTTCCTTCGAAACAGGAAAGTGGGAAGTCAAGAGAGATGTGTCTGTAACCGCAGAACTGATGTCCGGACTTTGGATGAAAACTGATCGTATCACAAGTTCAGTGTATTTTTAAATGTTTGTACAGTAGCACAAGTTAAATTCACTGTCATAACAAGAACATGAAGTTCCCTGATCCTATAATAAGGACACAGCCACTAAACAGTGAGACCTCAATGCCCCCAACCACCATCCAGTCATCCAACCCTCTATTCCCTGTCCCATTATTAATTCATCAAGGAGAAAACAGTGCTGGGCCACTTCTCCACCCAGACGCTTTCCAAATCCTGATTAAAATTGCAAAATGGCCTCCTGTTCAGCCCTAATTCAGCCCCTTCAAGACATTGTGACAGAAGCAGGAAGAGACATGGCAGACCGCGGCGGTCAGATATCCAAAGTGACCTACAAATGTTCGCTTCAGTGCTCTTCTGCTCGATGCAAGGACTTCACACTGTTAGGACCATAGACTGTATGAAAGAGGTGGACACAGCCACCATGACACTCAGTCACTCATTGATTTGTGGACGACAATTTTGAAGCCTGGATTTATCAGCTAATGTTAGCTAGCTTGGCTAGCAAGGTGCAAACCATAAAGAACACCTGACTCCTGAGAGTTCCTATTATTAAGACATACAATTTACTTTCAGGAACGGAAAACACGCTGTGAAAGGGCCAAAGTAGATGAAGTGTACCTTGGTAGCCAACTGTCAATCACAAGGTAGCCCCACCCTAAAGAAAGTACCCTGTTTTACCGTTGATTTTACTCTACATGAACAAAATTGACATTGTGTTGTTTTAAAAAAGACGAGGAAGAGGTAATAAATCAAGTGAGAAGTACGGATATTTTCTCATAGACTACTATACAACCAGAATTATTTTGCAATCAGCAGGTTAAAGGCACTGGCTTCACCTTTTAGACCCAGAGGTTGCCGCTTGGTCAGGTTTATCCTCGAGGCCTAATACCAACCAGGGCCAGAACTTTTTGGAATGTTGTTTCGGAAAAAAATGCCCCAAACAAATGGTTTCCAAATCAAATGAGTCAAGGTTGGATTGCACATTACAGGACACAATATTCTTTCCCGAAGACACAAGAACACACTGTACACACCAGAGAAAAGACTGTCGGGTTACAACGGGGTGAATGCAGCCAGTTAATACCTACATGTAACGTTTACCATCAATAACAGTTCGTAAGATGGATGGGCCATATGCTTGGCAATGGCAGGCCACGCTCCACACAATTCTTCATCTCCGCGGCTCCCCGTACCAGATTCCTGCCTACTAATTGAAGACATGTGGTCTGATCAGCCGCCATAGCAACACAAGACAGGCGGGTAAAATGGTGGACAATAGGACCTAGTGCCGCTCAGAAAGTTAACACCCAGAGCTGTACTCCTCTGTGTTCCAACAGAAGGCAAAATCTGCACTTATATCAGTGATAGGTTTAACTCTGTGGCACTGTAAGAATCATTCGGGAAAAAAAACATGTTTAACACAGTTACCTGTGTCTTTTCAGTTACATTGTGTGCACAGCCACACCGTCACCGGCCTGTTAAAAATACAGCATGTGGACCCTTCCGCTTTTTCTCCCCAGAGGTGTGTCAGGAACATGCATAGGTCCAAGCAGTAGCGAGCGTGATATTAATTAAGGTATCCAACCTGTAGGTTCCTTTGTGCCCAGCTGTAGAGCATAAATCAGGCTTTTAACGAGGCTAGGGCCCTAAGATCTCAAACCGTGCTGGAATGCTACCTGCACAGCCATGCCAAAAATCTGTCTGGGTCTAGGACTCCTATAGATCACTATGTTTATAAGGGGGGCTATAGCGACCTACCCTGGGGAGGGAAAGAGGGAGGGCGGAGCAGACGAGCAGAAAAAGGAGGGTGGCAAAAAGCGAGGGGGGGGGGGGGGGTTCAAGAGCTATTTCTATTGGGTCATCAGGTTTAAGTAAACATGTGTGGTGTTGCTGTGTCAGTGTTCATGTGTGTTGCGTGGACACATGTGTCCTGCACCACAACAAGTTGTTTTAATGAGGACTTTTTATAACAAGCAAAGGAAAAAATAATAAGACAGACGGAGCTAATAAGAGAGAGAGAGAGAGAGAGAGAGAGAGAGAGATAAAGACTTAAGACAGAGGAGGGGGTGCAGTAACAGGTACACAAGCAACAGTCAAGGTGCGATCAGCAAAAACAATAAATTCCCTTTTCTCTCCCTCTAGACACACATGTCGAAGAGAAAATTAGCTTTTGGACCTCGGAAAGAGTTGATGAACAGGATACGTGAAGAAAAGCCTGTGTGCCTTTGGTGACAGAAGGATTTATTCACAGACAGCTGCAGGACAGGACACACATATGTCAAGACCGACTGACTCGCTGACTCGTTGAATGGCAGACTGAGTCCACCTTCAAGCCATTGTTTCTGCACAGAAAGGGTCCATGAACTCAGACATTCCACAACAGGCAGTGGCAAGACGTACTTACACACAGCCAATACACAGGCATGATGCAACACACACACACATTTGCAATCTCACAAAGGGGTCCGAACTCTGCTCAAGCAATGCGTTAAACCGTACTGTAGTTTATTGTCATGTACTGTGCATTAATTAGAACAGCAGCACTTTCCAATGCTACGCCTGCACTCCTGGAAAGCTTACCAGCTAACCAAGCGTATATAAATAAGTCAGTGTGGAAGTGTGGAAATTTGGATTAATGGCTGATCAGGGGATGGGTAGAGCTGGTTTCTCTGGCTTTCTGCGCTCTGCAGCACCACCTGAGATTTATGGGCCAGATGTTTGTGCCATTGCTTCTCTAACAGACTATAAAACTTCATTTAGAGAAGGCAACAGCGGAGTCTCGATGTAAGGCGTCACCAACATGCAAAAATTTTGCTGCGCTGTTGCAAATGTCAACTCCTAAATGATTAAAAAATGTAATTAACAAACGGCTTTCATTATTGGGAATACTCTCAGTTTCTCCCTCTCTCCTTCTCTATTTTTCTTTCTGTCTCTCTCTCTCTCGTGTCACTTATACAATGACAGCCCTGACAGGAATGTAACTGCACTCCCTGCCAACATGAACTCAGGTTCTCAAGATCCACCCTGTCATTTTGAGAGGGGCTGACAACCCCAGAGTGACACAGAGGTCGCGGGGGCATCGACCCCAGTGGACTGCTTGTGTTGCATTCCGAGAAATGAACTTTGCAGGTTTGCACGGGGTCAAACTGTAAAGATCCTACATGCTCATACCATACATGTCCAGCTGATATGGTGCAGGCCTGCAGACAATCCCAGGAGGACGCTTTACAGACGACCCCATCGCTATCTAGTGTACCTTTGACACGACTATATAGATATATAAAGACATAAAAAGATATGTTTGCTCTTAAAACACATGGCCTTTATTGCTCTCGTCCGGTTTCATCACCTTTGCAGTGCACAGAGGGCTAGCTGATGAAAAGAGGAATTAAGGGCAGTGAAAGAACAAGGATATTATCTGAAGAGGAAGGGGTGTAGTTGAAGGGTGTCAAGACCGGCGTAAAAAGCTGTGTAGAGGAGAAGAAGGGGAAAAACAAAAGAGTGGTGGACAGCTTTACACTGCAGCACCCCATTCTAGATTACATTAGTGGCAGCTGCTTCCTTTGTGTGGTTTTATGGCCTGGCCCCAAGAAAAAGCTGCTAAAATTTCATTTAATCTGCTGCAGAAACTCAAGTGTCTGTCAGCCACTCAAACAAGGGGGCCTAAAAGCACCATGCTCTCAGATAACTGAGGCAAAATAACGCTAATAATATCTCTCTCCGTGGCCATACAGGCAGACATTTTGTGTAACCAAAGAGGGCTCGCCTGTGCCGCCGGTGCATGGGAAACTGGCCCGCTCTCCCAGTCCAGGGGCAGGCCCTTAATGGCGTGTGAGGGAGCCAGACAACGTCCCCCTTCTTCCCTCCTTCTCTCCCCTCTTTATCTCCACCTCCTGTTCATCCTTCCAAGTCATTAGCTTATGTTAATCGCTAAAACTACCAAGAGTGACCCCCAATTTCATTTAGTATGCCACTATACTTAACAGCAGATGAAGACGCAGCTGCTACAACTGATTTATTAAGGTAAACTAATTGTATGACTGAGCCTATATTTTGGGCTCATTTGTATCAGTTGCCCACACTTTCTGACTTTGACGCATACAGTGTATGATGAATTAAAACAATTTCTCATGCAATTTATTTAGATTTCAAAGGGAACGTAATATGCTTTTACAGTAAACAGATAAACAGTAGGGAAATGTGCACCCGAAAGTACAGTGACACACTCATCCTTCAGTTTCAACAGAAGTGCTGTTTCGGTTGTAATAGAAAATGAAATTAGTTTGCCTTCACTAAAGTAAAAAACACCAGACAAGAATGGATTCAGTTCCTCTTTTTGGGCCATCAATGGCCATATGCACACATTTTTTTATTTATTCACGTCACTTCTCAGTCAACACAGCCCAGTATGTAGGCCGAATTTTGGCTAAGCTAACGCTAACAGGCAGAGCTTCTCTGTCTGTGAAGGACTGTGATGTGAAGTAAGAAGCACATACTGTAAGTAACATTATATCATTAAAATGTTTGTGTTGTGTTGATAATAGAAACGAAATGGCTTGTAAATGTAGTTTTAATGAACGGGTGAATACATCACGCCAAAGTTATTTAGGAAGCTAACGGTGACTTGTACATACGTAGTGGTTACTTACTGAAACAATCATCTCACATCCCATTCATTATTCAATCAAATTCAGGCTTCAGCCAACAGTAAACATGGCATTCATTCGTGAAAATCTTGACATTAATTTAGGAACAATGACATGGCTCAATAACTAGCTAGTCTTTTTAAACAGATGCCTTTATTTCATCCATATGCGCTTAAAATTGTGACGCTATTTTCACTTTCATCATCCTCCAAGCACATTAGGTGATGTGTAATATATCTTGGTTCAAAATCATAATCTATTTTTGCATAACTGCTTTTAACTCATTTGTTTCTTTCCTCATGGAAAATAACTGTCTTTCTACATTCAGATTGGCTTTGTAAGAAAAATGTTTTTATCCTACAAACTCCAAAAAACCGAAGGCTATACCGTGGCCCAAAATCTAATATGATCGAAACCATAATTAAACAAAGCCACAAACAAAATTAGCCAAAAAGTAGAAATGCCAGCATTATCCTTTTAAAGAAAATGCTATATCTAATTTGCCTGCTCAAAACCCTGCTCTTAAAGACCCAGATACCCAAAAGTAAACATAAAAAAAAAGCCCCCCCAACATTCTGCTGGCCGTGTTAGCCTGACACAGGGATGGAGCTTTGACAGCAGTGGTAACTGACAGAAAGCAGCCGTACAGGCAGCGGTTAGGGGCAGCTTCCTTCCTGGGCTTTGGGTTCACAAAGCGACATGTCCACGAACGTCCACATACATTTTATTCAGATAAACTGAAGGAAGGAGAAGGGGAGAGGGGGGCTGGAAGAGAAGGGGTTATACTGCCATGTGATGCCACTGCTGTAGCTTTAGGCAAGAAGAAGAGGAGGAGATGCAAGGGGCCCCTTTCCTTCGACCTCTCTGATAATAAGATGGCAGGAGTGAGGAGAACTAGGGGGATGGGAGAGGGAAGGGGGAACTGAGAGGAAGCCAGGAAAAGGCCAAAGCAGGGAGAGAGATAGCGAGGCAGGGAGGTGTCTGTCCAAACCAGATCTCTGCTCCCTGGGTCTGAATGGGGGCAGATCACAGATGAGGAAAGTAAGCTTGTGATTCTTTATCCCACAGGAGCAGGTCTCACTTGCATGCTGCTCATCCTCTCAGGTTTGGCTTAGGCTTAAGGGACTGACACCAGTGTGTGAGGATAATGACAATGAAGTATAGCTGCCACATAAACCACTCATCTCCTCGTCTTGCAAGACAGGCCTGTTTGTCTCTTCACTGTCAAATTAGCACAATTCTCAGAATAGGGCTAATGCCTGATGCACGTTTTGCTACTTGTTGAGCATGCTGAGTTCTTTGTAAAGCGAAAAATGTTTGAAATTGTTTGAGCCTTGAGTTTCAGAACATATTTTAGTACTTTGATGCACAACATGGGTCAAAAATGACCCGCATTCATTTCCCATGTTATTTAATGCTTGCTGTGTGTTTCTGTGCTCTATCTTTTGATATCAACTTATTTTATGATTGAACATTCTAAATATTCTTTAAATATCTTGTTTTGATAACAACAGATCATTGTTTTCATTTTGCTTGTCATAATTTATGAAGAAAAAAAGTTTTTGTATTATTACATAGCTAACTACTTGGCTAAGTAGCTTGCTAAGCTAACTACTTTGCCAAGAAGTTAGCTAAGTAGTTAGCTTAGCAAGCTACTTAGCTAAAAAATGGATATGGGTCATTTTTCAACCAGGTTGTGTTTTAGAAGAGTAGTGACAGAAAAAGGGATTTTATTCAAAAATGAATAAAGGAAAACATAAAAATTAGGATGTATGATGATCAAAAACAAACCAATTGTGGAAAACCTGGAATACTGAACGATGAATTATTGCAAAGATATAGAACATAAAAACTGTCGGGTCACTTTAGACCCATGTTGTGCATCAAAGGGTTAAAGCTAAGAGCTACGATTGAGTGATTTCGACTAAACCTTGCGCAAAGTTATTTCGACGAATTTTATTGTTGAAATCTGGAATAATTAGATGGAAAGATTCATAAAGGTGTATTTACTGTACAGTTAATATAAAACTACAGCAAGCAACTGTTAGCTTAGCTTAGCATAAAGACGGAAAACAGTTAGCTGATCTCTGCAGGAGTTACGCAGGAATCCACGCTAGCTGTTCCCCACTTTAAAGGGGGAGTTTGTATGTGTTTGTTGTTGTATGAGGTATGTAATATATGTTTTGCTGCTGCCCCCCATCCTCAGTGGTACTTAGCTTAGCTTCCATGCCAGTACTCTTGCCTGCTTCTCTGCTGACTGCCATCTACTGTAGCTAACACACTGACTATAGATAACTACTTCATAGAACCTCACTTCAAAAAATCTGAAGTGTCCCTTTAAGTTGTGATGCTAAGCTAGTTGGCTACGGCTGCAGCTTCATATTTAAAGTACAGACATTAGAGTGGTATTGATCTTCTCACCTAACTCTCAGAACGATAGAAAATTTGTATATTTTGCACAATGTCAGAGTATTTCTTTAATCTTCTGCTTCCTCTGCTGAGACTGGTCAGTTCAAAGTGCTCAAAGTTCAAAGTGAAATGAAATAGGCTGTGGCATGCAAAGAAATTGAGCTGATTTTAACTTGTATTGCTCGGAGGAGGCTTTAAAAAAAAAAAGCACTTTTCAACCAGTGAAAACAATTTAATAAAAATGCTGGCTCGGAAAAAAATTGCTAATAGGCATCCACCCTTACCTTATCCATGAAAAATAGTGTTTACGAAAGGCAACTAACAGAAGAAAGACGGGGAAATTGAAAGGAAAAGCAACACTTAAGCACAAATGAGTGCTAATGAAGACGTAGCAAGCTGTAGAGGGAGGGGAGGCGGAAGAGATGGGCGAGGGCAAATTAACCTTTTTAATTGGAGAGTGGTAGTCCTCTTTGGACCCTGCAGTTGGATCCAGAGTGCTGACAGATGATGAGAGGGAAATGGCAGGCCTATTACAGGCAATCTGGCCCTGCGACTTGGCAGACCACAGCAGTACCAGAGCCTGGGGAGAACAGGGCATGTCCAGCATGGAAAGCACTCCCTGCCAGACCGCTCGCTGGCAGAGAAGGGCTTGCCTCAATAAAAGGTATAAATAGAGAACGATTATCTTGGCACTTTGAACCAGGGGGTAAAGGGTTGTCATAAGGGAGTCTGGTTTCTTGTCTGATAACACAATACTACCTGGTCAAGAAAAAGGAGAAGGGCTTTGCTTTAATGAAAGAGAGAGAAAACCAGTCTGACAGGTATGAAGAGAGGAGAAGGGCCGGGGCGGAGGAGGTGCGGGGGTTAAGAAATCCACACTGAAAAATTCACACACCATTTGGGTTCACATGCACGCACACATTTTCAAACCCAATACATCTGCCCGGCGTTCACCGAGGAGCCAGATGCAAGAGAAAGACATCAGAGAGGATAACTTCCTGTCTGTCTGTGTGTCTGGATGCGAGAGCCATGTTTATGTCTGGGGATACAAGGAAAACAAACATCAAGGTCAGAGAGGCTGGAGTCTGTCCAAGCGATAGATAGCCCCCTTCTTAACAGGGCTGCAGGCCTGTTTTAACATATGGCCCCAGAGGGACACCAGGATTTAGACACAACCCTTAGGCAGGATTTCATATTGAATATGTTGACCTGTACACTCTTAGAGCTATTTCTCAAGCTGAAGGCTATTCACCTGAAATCTAAAAGACACTTATGCACAAATTATGTCACAAAAATATATTGTGTGCTGTGTTTTTAACCATTTCATAACAGGTCATATCAACACATTCTCATTCCCAACATGACAAATGCCAAAGCCCGGTCCCCACGTAGTTAGTTCTGGGCATGGGATGGTGTTTCAGTTTCCGCTCGTTCCAATGTAGGTTTTGGCACCAAAACTTAGATTAAGGTAACAAGACAACCTGGTTAGGTTTAGCAAAAGATCACGGTATGTCTTAAGATAACGCCTCAACCAAATAAAGTAGTTACATAGTTAACATAGAATGTGACATAGCTATGCAAGGAAGTTAATAAACAACCCAAATCTCAAAAAAGTTTGGACGAATGTTAGAATTTGCTAATCCTTTTGGACATATTCAATTGAAAAGTGGAGAAAGACATATATTTAATGTTCTAACTGATACACTAACACAGCGTCCCAATTTAAAACAAAAAAATCTGTTTTCTACATATGTTTACAAACTTAAAAAAAACCATAGTGACTTTTGTTTTCAGCCTCCTAGGTCAAAGTCCTGTCTTTGCTTGATCCATCTACAGATAGACACTAGAGGCTTTCTTGAGTGTCCGTATCTGATGTCTGACCAAACTTTGCTGTTTGACAAGTTGGCATTAGAGAACACATTTGGCTCCTTCTTTCTTTTCTCTCAATTTGATCTGAATGAAAAAATTCTGCGAATCAATCAAAGGCACTTTATGTCATGTTCTCTCCAATAAACAGCCAACTCATTCACTGTCTCGCTGTCCAGCAGACAGTTGATGTAAACATAATCCTGACGCCTGCTCTTTAATGCTGACCCCGTTACCATGACGTCCATGGAGGTCATCACCACTAAGACAAAGAATCATCAATCCTAACCTCTGTTCTCCTTCTGCCTCCCTGCTTTCTTTCCTGTCTATCACTTCATCTCTCACGGCACACCTTCTCTTTTGTGTCTGTCTCTCTTTTGTCCCTTCGTCTTGCATTATGTATTCTAATGCATTTTGAACAAGGCACCAACAACATAGCAGACCACACCGGGTTGCTTTTAGTCACATCATGCAAAGGATGCTACATGGAGTCCATTAAGTCTCACATACTATGCCCATGTGCACACACACACACACACACACACACACACACACACACACTCTGTCCCATCATCAGCATCCTCTGTCTGCACCTCACGCACACAAAGTCTCGCTTGCAAATTTCTCACTCACTCTCTCCGTCTTTGTATCTGTCCATAAACACACACACACACACACACACACACACACACACACACATACACACACACACACACACACACACCAGACACATGGCCGAAGAGAGCAGACTACCATCTGGGAGTAGTGGCCGGCTTTGTCTGGGGGGGTGAAAGCGCCAACACGACCCCCTTTTAACAAACACACACACACACACACACACACACACACACACACACACACATACACACAACCCTTGCAACGGCCCCCATCGCCCTCCCCATCCAACTGCTCCAAGTGTGAGAGCTCTTCTCATACAATCTGCACATATACATATGCAAATTTGCAGGGGGGCATTATAAAAACAGCCATCATCACACACACACACACACACACACGCACACACACACACACACACACACACACAGAAGCGAGATATTTAGTTGGCTTCAGCACCAAAGTAGCCACGCAAGAGTTTTGGAAAAGAAAAACGTGTTTCTGAGAAATAGAGCAAGGGCTGGAGGGCTGGGAGAAAAGAGCACAGAAAAAAGGGAAGATGAAAAGAAGAACCTTCTTTATAAATAACAAATTAATGTGAGCATGTGTGAAATACATGCAAATGGGATTGCATGCATTTACACGGAGACGCACATCAACACATGCACACACAGACACGCAAACATACATTATCCATGTTTGCCCCGAAGCATGCATGTGATGAATTTATACATAAAACTCATTCAATCAAGATGACACAAGATGCATCACAACTGTTCTTTGATTTAACATCACATGTGGGTAGGAGGGACACGATGCACCAGACATCAGCTGGTTATTTGATTTTGGCAGGTGTGCACGGCTGGGTGAAGTGCTTTTTTATACAAGAGCTTAGTTTGAGAAGTATAAGCTAAATTGATGCTCAATATTAAACAAATTTGCTTTAAAGGGAAAGCCGTTTTATGATCTCTTCAAAACTACAAGACTGCTTTGACAGAAACAATTTGACATAAATTTTACCTTGCAGAACTGTTGCTGGTCTACTGCTGCCTCGATGGGTTAAATTGTTTGTGTTAATGTGTAACTTTAGTGTTTTAAAAGCTTAGTTTAGATTCACCAAATGTAAAATTACTGTTTTTGTCAATGGAGTCTGGTAGCTTTAACGAGAGCATAGAACGGCTTCAGTTCCTCCTGACATCTAATATAATACACTGACTAATGATAACTGCCTCATACAACCACACATCCAAATCCAAACTGTCCCTTTAAGTTTCCTGATTTGCATCATGAATTATCTAATGTAATAATAAGTAAAGAAGCCTTGAAATCTGACCAAGAATTTGATGCCAACTTTTATTATTTGACACCTTTTTTGAAGCCCAGCCCTAGTTTATACAGTGCATTCATCACATGTTTGCATTCATAAATGTATACCAAACCTTAAAGAATCAGAAGGAAATTAATAATGTGAAGATATTTGATACAAGATGAATCTTGTTCTATGGCTTTTGTCTAGTGTCCATTTGTCATAATGAAAGTGCTCAAGGCTCTGAGCGAGGACAGAAAAAGACAGAGCGAGGGAGAGAAAGAAAATAAAAAGGAAAGAGAGACACCTGTGTGGCTGGCTCGAAAGTCGACACCTAATCCACCCTTTTTTTTTTTACATGAACCTCATCATCGCTTCACACACAACCTTTCACACAACTTTCACACTTTTCAACTAATCACTTTTCTTCCCTTCGGCAGTTTTCTTCTGCTTTAGTTAGTACATTTTCTCACTTTTACTTGCTATTGCAAACATGTGTCCAAAGCCGTAAACATTCAAATCAATCACAGAGACAACTTAATCAACATGATGGACAAATGATAGTTTTGTCCAGAACGAGAGGGGCTGAAATTAAGTGTTTCTACAGTCCTGCAGAGATAAACTCTCAGTTCCTCAAATTCCTTAGATGTTCATGATGTGACAGAGCTTTCAGATCTGCCATCTCGAGGCACGGTTTGTGCTCGAGCTGAAAGCATTTGAAGTGGAACGGTGAACAGCCTGCTCTCAAAACTCAAGGGACACATCCGAGTCGTAATTAGGAGAGGATCCGCGTTAATATTTTATGGTGTACACACACACACACACAATCACAGACACGATTTCCATTACTGCCACATGCGTACATGTATGATATATGGATCCACACTTATATTCATGCATGTAAAGCTGACACAAGTAGAAGGTTTCTCGCCCACACGGACACAACAGTCCATTATGTACATCTTCCATATCAAATTCTCTCCCCCAGTTTTCACCACTCTCATGTTTGCTGTAATGTTTTCAGTACACAATAGCGGCGGCGGTGTTAAGCTCATGTTGCCCCATCAAGAGGAGAGCACCAACAACAACCAAACACTTTTCCCTCCTCTTCCCACCCTGTTTACGAGCAGATCCCTTCGTCTCTCACTTTGTTCCCACGCTCTCTCGCTTCTTTTTTCTCTCCTCTGCATTGTCCTGTGCCCTCAGGTTAGAGGTTCTCTCTGTTTCCTCCTCTAAAGCCTGGAAAACAGAGGAGGAGGACGAGAGGAGGCGAGCTGGGGAGAGAAGAGAGAGAGAGAGAGAGAGAGAGAGCAGGGCCGGGCAGCGAGGCCTGTCCGTCTGCCTCCTTCGGCCTGGCTGGCTAACCGGTCTGAACTGGTTTTGACATAGGTGAACCAGAGACGTGTCCTCTTTCGCCTCTGGACAAAAAAGAAACCATGGTGGCATTCCATCCCCAGTCAGCAGGTACCAGGGAAGTGTGCATCCATGTGTGTGTCTGTATGTGCATGTGCCTGTCTCCCAAGACCTTTGAGGCCTGGACCATTGCCAAGTTCATCTGTTAATGGACAGCTACGAGGAGAGCTGCCCCCATCCCCCCGTCTTTCCCTCCTCTCCGTCTCTCCAGCAGCCATGCCTGCTCACGACCCCCCCTTAACCTCCCCAACCCCCAGCCAGGCCTGCCCAGATACAGGCCCTCACTCTCCCTCTCCCTCTCCCTCTCCCTCTCCCGCCTCCTCCACTCCCTTTCTCTCCCTTCCCCTGAAAGCTATATCATTCCCTTTCTCCCTCTCCTCCGCCTCCTCACTGCCCCCCAACACTCTGGGCTTCTCCTATTCAAGATAAACAGAGTGCTTCAAGTTCAGGGGACACCCTGGGACCCTTTAACAAAGCCATCTATCATGCTGTCTGCCTGAGACTCCTTTGGCCATAGTGGGCTCTGCTGCTGCTGCTGCTGCTGCTGCTGCTGCTGCGACGTCTCTCTCTCAATCTGTGTGTGTGAACATACACAGGCTGGACATAGACCAGCCTGCAAACGCTGACTAGCTACTTGCTCTAGCTGATCCCAAGCTGGACAATTTCCCCATTGTGTTTGTGGCCCCTCCAAGGCCGGAGCAAAGACAGCCCCCCCCTCAGCCTCCTTCTCTGCCAACGCACCCCCCCCCCTCCTTTCTGTCCTGTTAAAACGAGACAAACTCATGACACCGAGGCACGCCACGGAGCGGAGAACAGCACGCATGTGGGCCACTTTCTCTCCACACCTCGGAGACGGACTCCGCTGACCCCTCTCCGGTTCCCCTGAAGTCAAACTGCGGGACGATTAACCAAACTGTCAACGGCTTAATAGTCTGGGAATAAGAGACTGACAGTAGGCCTAGGAGCTGTGTGTAAACACTATGGAGATTATGAATGGTACACAAGAGAGAGAGGCAGAAGGAGAGAGAGACAGAGGAAGAGAGAAGCCTCTTTCAAACATGGATCCTGCAACATTTATGGGTTCAATTATCGAGGTAGCCCTTTTCGGCATTCACGCACAGGTCTGCTGTATGGAAATATTCTGTGGCAGGTCTTTTCCCAAGTGGTGTGGTATTCCATGCATTATTTTCTGCTCATTACGGGCCGCAGCAACGTTTAAACAGCAGCCAGTGGGAAAATAAGGACACCACAAGAGCACGGTGAACTGTCACAATAAACTGACTTAAGGATAGAGTTTACAGTCAGTTGCCGTTTTTTTATGCACACCTAGCCAAAAGTTATGCATCCTAATAAAAAGCCCTGCTATTAATCCTACCTTCATGAAGAATGTAATGTTTTAGAGAGGTGTTGATTCAACTTTGTGGCCATTTAGGAGGCTGTAGTTTTAGTGTGAGGTGTTATTAATAGTCTGTCTACCCACTTTATATCGCCAAAGGACTAGATGCAGAGTCTATTATGCAATTAAAGGTCCCATGTTGTAAAAACTTAGCTTTTTGCTATATAAATACTTTGAAAGCATTAAAACACTCAATCCACTGAAATTGCACCTTTAAACAAGCCGTCAGGACTTCAGTAAAGTTATGATGCAACAACTAGTGTAATTCCCTGGCTGCAATGATGGTGCAGAGACACTGAGAGCACGAATTCAGAAAACTTTTTGGGCTTTTTTGGGAGGGGCCTTAAAGAGACAGGTACTTAAACAAAGTGTTTCAGACAGACATTATGTGAAAATAATGTGTTATGTTTTTTAACAAAAAAGAATGTAAACATGTTCTAATGGAAACCCAAAATACAAGTATGAACCTGAAAAAGAGCATAATATGTCTCCTTTAAATGATGAAAAAAAGATCATAACACAACCAGTATGTGGAGATGTTCAGTGCAACTCTGTTCTTGTGGTGACTAGGAATGTTTTACCATTTGACATTTATTTTAGATATCTTAAATTCTTAAATACAATTAAATGTTATTGTTGTTGTTTATAGCTGCAAATTCGAGACTTCGTAGGAAAAAAATTGAACTATCAAAGTCATTTTTCATTCAAACATGGCAGAAAATGCTCTTTTCATGTTAGTTTGAATGTAGCTTTTCATCATATCTATCATTTATAATAAAAGAGAATATCATTGGTTTTAGACTGGCGAAAGAAGACATTTAAAGGCATCAACTTAGACTTTCAGAAACTGGGACATCTTCCATTATTTTCTAATTTTATAATATTTTATAGACCAGACGATTAATAGAGAAAATAATGAGCACATTAATCGATGATGACAATAATCGTAAGTTGCAACCCTATTGTTGTTGCTTTGGTTCCAGGAATATTTACAGAAATCCTGCTCGGCCCTGAGCTGGCCAGCTGCTTTTCCCACTCAACGCAGACGACGACTATTTCAGGAGTATTTACAAGTTAAGGTGCATGTAGTTAAGGGGCCAGAGAGTTTCCTGGCTAACAGTCGTGATACCGCAAGCTCACTCCAGGCATGGGAGAGAGACTCACGTCACGGTCACACAAACATTCATTTTCTATCCCACTTTCTCTCCCTTTCTTCCTCTTTTTCCTGCTTGTCCTCGTGTCTCTCTCCGACACACAGCAGCCCCGAAAGCCCAGCAGCTGCTGTCCTCTCCAGCCTTGCTCAAGAGGGGGACCAGCCTGCCGGTTTTAGAGCGTTAAATTATCCATTAGATGTTATCAAGTTGTAGCAGGGCGATGCCATTCTGCTAGGAGCCATCAATCTTTCATAAGTCCCAGGCACGGCGTGCATTGGGATGCACTACCAGAACCTCCCAGCGCACCTCCCACCCCATCCGACTCACCAACTGCACGCAAACTTGGACATGTACACACAGTCATGCGGACGTCCACGTACATAGTCAACAAATACTCATGCTGACATAAATGCAGCCAGGTACACGCTCTTGCACTCAAGCTCTGCAGAAACAAACAGGACAGAGCTTGTTTAGGGAACATCCAGTTCTACATTTCTCGCATTGTGTCTTTCTCCCCCCCCCCCCCCCCCCCTCAAGCTCAACCCGCTTTCCCCCCTAAACAAAACTAACATTTTGAGCCGAGCATCCAAATTTACGCTGCCTCCACCGTGTTCCACTACCCCTCACACTACCTTCCCTTGCAGGCTCTCCCTGTTTTCTCTTCTCCCTCATCTCTCCCTCCCTTCCTCCCTCCGCTTCTTGCCGTGGCCTGGCAGGCAGGCAGGGCAGACATGTTCAGAATGCGCTCCGGTAATGGGCTAATCAAAAATGCAAAACAATTGGCAATTACCGCGCGGGGCCCTAATGGTCATTAGAATTTACAACAAGGTAATGAACTGAGAGTCAGCTCAGTCCATGCATATTCATAAAGCAATCAGGCCTTTGAAGATTAAAGAAGCGCTTCAAATTTAAATGAGGGCGCCAGCATGTTATCAGTGAGATTCAGCCTGCAAAAGTAAAGGGTGCCTGGGACAGGAGTGTGCATTTATGAATGTGTGCATATGTGTGTGTCTGTGTGCAATGAGGGGTTGGGGGTCAGTTTGGTGCGGGGGATGGATGGAGTGGAGGTGTGTGTGTGTGTGCATCTGCGCATAAGTGTGTGTCGATCTCATTGGTGTGCCAACTCGTGCCTGCATGCCTTTGTGCAAAGAACACTACAGTACAACAAGAGCACCATATAGCCTAAAGTGATTCTAATATCCAAATTAACACTCTCTTAAAAATGAATGAGGCTCCTATCTTGTGATCATCGTTTAAATTTAAAAGACGTGGGATTTGAATCTAAGATCAAATGTACAGTTAACTTGAGCTATTAGGAGGCAATGAGCTTTTGAACACAAAGCCCCCCAGGAATACAGCAAACCTATTAGTATACATTTATGAAAAAGTGCAGCGGTAGACATGGTTTGCATGCACATGGACACGCTAAAGCACTCTGAGAGTTTCACACACACACACACACACACACACACAGAGGGCTGTGACTTTTCACAAGTGTAGCGTCAGACACAGGGGCCCTCTCGGTCCTGTATCTCTCAGGTTGAGATAAGGCCGGCCAGACACAGCTGTAGACGACCACCCAACCACATACAAAAGGTACAAATAGTTGCGCACATTGTGACAGGCCGAGCCCAGCGCTGGGACCTGCAGCGGGACAGATAGTAGAGGAAGAAACATTATAGAGATAGATAGTGACCAGGATCAGTGGGTTCAGACTATGACGCCTCTCCCATGGCCTCAGCATTATCACCATGGGTGTGAGAAAGACAAAGCAATATTCCTCCAGCACCACAGCTTTAAACACTACAGTCACAATAAAACAGCAGAGGTTGAGCTGACATAAGGGCTGTCAAAACTGGCCCAAAATGACTTAAAATACAGGTTTGAACTATTCAAACTATAAATAATAGCTATTTAACTATTCAAATCATATTTTTGCACATTATGTCCTTAAGAGGGTAAAGCAAATAATCAATACAATGACAGGCACACTGGTATAGTTACATTTATTTTAACATAAACTTGTATTTTAAAAACTCCTTATACCTACACATGACAAAATAAACAAGAAAAATTAAGTATCTACTCCATCACAACCATCTTCTGTGCAATTGCAATACTTGAACATTTCAAGGTTTGCATCTGAATTTTTGATTGAAAACTGTCTTTGTAATTTATCAAAACTATGGACCACTGTAACAGCAATATGCAAATATCAACATTTCAATGTTGTTTTTTTTCTGTACAGCAAAAATGTGCTGAGAAACAGATGTTACTAGCATTGTTTGATACTTCAAGACCATAGATTTCTCTCTCTGCGCTGTGGTTGATGCTATGAGAAGTGAGCCACTTAGCATGCTATCTAGCTAACAAGCCAGCTGCTAATTGAATGAAATTTAACAACCAGCTTCTAACTACACACTTGTCATAGCGTAAGAGAGCACATAAGCATAGCAAATGAGTGATGGCTCATTTTCTGTAACCAGTATCATGAAAGCAAGGCCTGATTAGCATGAGGTAATTCCCCCATGTTGTCATGCTATACAGCTAGGAGAGAGCAGACTGTAGCTCAATAGCTGGATAAGCTAGGTAGCTAACTAGCCAACCATCTCCCGTCTACTCTCTAAGAAAGCTTATTCTTGTCAAAGTTATGTTCTGATAAATGCCAAATTAATCAATGCAGCAATTCACAGGTGAAGCAGACAGCCACGGTAGTGCTGCTTTTCTTCCAAAATTGAATGTTAATTAACACATTTCCATACATATTTTATTTTTTTATATTTTGTTGACAGCCCTGCATACTAAATACAGGAGGTGATACAATACACACTCTTCAAAACACAGAATAATAAAAACCTCAGTTTCAATCAGTACTTGAGTAACAATAGGGGATTTTTTTTTTCTAAATGAAAATTACCTTGTTAAAACCTGTTCCCATTCTCACCCTAAACTAACCTGCCTACTTCCTAAAATACCACTTCTGTCCTTTTTGCTCTCATCCACCACTTCCTGAGCTACAGCTGTATCAAAGACACTTTTTCTTCTCTGTTTCTGTTCTGTCTAAAAATAAAGTCATTAACCTGCAGGTGGTGAAGCCGGCGGCTGGCGTGACAGGCCCTGACGCTGTCAGGTGACCCCTGACCCTGTGATGTGACTGCCTGCCACGCTATTGACAGGACAGCGGCAGGACACGCTTATTTCTGAGGATACTTTTTCATCCCGTGTGACGCGGCCGTGGACAAACAAGGCTGTTTCTGTCGTATAGCTACGTTTGACAGTAGGTAAAGGGGATAGAAAGAGGCAGCAAGTGTGTGTGTGTGTGTGTGTGTGTGTGTGTGTGTGTGTGTGTGTATTTGTGTGTCTTCTGGCTTGCTCTGCAGCCAAATCTGCGAGAGTGAGAATGAGCACTAGAGTGGATGTTGGAAGCCTTTAAGAGGTGCAGACACGCTAATGTAGCCAAAACTTAGAGTTTCCATTCCCTCGAGACAAACTACTGGAGCGATGGGTGGAGAGAGACTGAGAGAGAGAGAGGGAGGAGAAGAGACAGAGAGACAGAGAGAAAAGGAAAGGGGAGAGAGAGGGAGAGGGGGAAACAGAGGGGAGGGGGCTGAAATAAGTATCATATGTTTCTGACAGATCTCATCAACTCACAACACATCATGGGGCCTCTGCCACAACACATTTATTACAGACAAAACACAAGTTCACAGGAGGGGGTTTACACTGTACATGTGTGTTTGTGTGTGTGTGTGTGTGTGTGTGTGTGTGTGTGTGTGTGTGTGTGCATCTGTAAAAGGGGAGGGGGGGTGCATTGTGTTCATAAAACAGGTGTGTGTCTGTGTACATTTGTGGGTGGGTGCATGCATTTGTGCAAGCCTCTTTTTGTGTGCATGTTTGTGTGTGTCCATGTGTGCGTAACTGTGTGTGTGTGTGTGTGTGTGTGTGTGTATGTGTGCATACTTGAACTAGCCTCCACCTGAATGGCCCGAGGCTGTGGTACCGGGGTTGTTAGAAGACAAACAGAGACACAGGAAGCCCAAGCCAGGAGCCCTGAGGACAGTGCACAAACACACACACATACACACACACATACCTACTCTACACACACACACACACACACACACTCCCGCTGTCAGTCACACACATAGCAGCCACCTCACCATAAGTCCTGCTTCCTAAACCCACAAAACATTGCTTTAACACACAGATACACCTCCTTTACCTCCCTCTCGCTCTCTCACACACACACACACACACACACACACACATATTTAGGCCCAGCCCGTCCCTCAGGCCCAGCGCTCTGTGCCAAGTCTGGCCTGGCATGGTCCACAGAGGGGTGTCCTCAGGCGAGGCTTGCCAAGTCAAAGACCCTTTCATGTTCAGCCTGCACGCCCAGAGTAGTAAAGCTTTAACAAACAGCCCGACACACACTCTTTCCCCCTCACACACACACACACACACACACACACACACACACACACACACACACACACACATACATGGAAAGCTATAAACAGTTTAAGTGGTCAAAACCACACTCATATACACACACACGTGCACACATATGCACATACATTAGTTTAACACCGCATCCACACTCGAGATGTAAACATCCACTAGACTTCAGCACTTGAATGCAGCCAGAGCCGCTAACACTCAATCCAACAACAAAGGCTCCGCCGACAACATTTGTGGGTGTTTAGAGCTTGGCTTCGGAATACAAAAATGTCCTCTATGAAAAATTCATCCTAAAAACCATTCCTGTTCACCTTCATTAAAACTTAGTGGAGCCCACAGCCAAAAATAGGAGCGATTTTTATCAGAGCCCAGAGCGACTGTAGGATCAAATTAGAGTCAGTTTTTACAGACAATGGAGTGCTTATGTTCATAATATTAGCTGGTGACCAATAATTACAACAGCATGCATCTGTGCCTTTTCAGTATCAATTAAAGTGATCACCGAAACAAAGGCGCGCACCACATGTGGACTTGCAAAGCGACCCATATGCACGCACATACACACTGGAAAAAGATATCACTACTAAGAAGCCCCCCGCCACTCACACACACACACACACTCCACGCTCTGCCCAGCCCCCCAGTCCTGCCTGACAGATACCGAGTGTGTATATGTGTGCTTATGAGGGAGTGGGGGGGGGGGGCTGGTGGTTTGGAGAAAGGTGGCACGGTGCCAATACGGAGCCTGCTAAATACCTTTGTCTCCACAACACACAGGGACAAGCAGGACAGGCAAGCTGCTGCATGAAGACACACTACAGCCACACAGAGGTGTTACAAGAAATACCACTCTGTTGTTAGAATGCTTTCCTCCTCATAGGGAAAAAAATAAAAAAAACGGGGGGAAGGTGGCTGCCATAATTAACTCAGTATTGATTCAGAGTCCAGGTTACAATAGAGGCAGTGCGCTGGAAAGAGGCAGAAGTGTGAGATAGTGGTCGATTTGAGCGGCTACAATGGCCTCATTAACACACATGGCTACACTGGTGAGAATGCAAGAGGTGCTAATGCAGAGACAGATAAGTACAGGCTACAGTAATGTAGCAATACGAGCACAAGAATGTGGAGCCACGCGCGCAAGACAAACAATTTTGCAAAAATATTAATTATGGTATATTGGACATAGGAAGCCTATATAGACAGTAGTGCATCCTGGATCATAACAATGAAAAGCATCTTGGGTAACACTTTCTAGGAATCCCATGTCAACAATGCATTGTAAACACTTATAATGCATTATAACCTAAACATAAAGCACTTCATAATAATAGCTACAAGCATTCATAAAATATTCATAATGCCTTTTAGCAATAATCAAAACACATTATAAAGCATTTGATCATAACTTTTGGTTAGACTGTTTTTGCGAGCACATTTCTACAATGCATGTTAAACATTGTTATGATGCTTTATTGGGCTAGGACTAACTCTGTTATCACATTATAATGCAATATAACACTGGTTATAATACATCATAAAAATATGTTTAATGCATAACAGCTATGAGAATATAATAGACAATGATCCTTGCAAAAGATGTTTGTTAGAGTGCTTGTAACTATAATTTTTCAGTGTTAGAAGTATATGATAATGCATTATAAGTATGTTTGTGATGCATTACAGACATGCAAGTCACAGAGAGTGTTGCATTAATTACTCAATGCAGGAAGACGCCACAACGCTTATGGGACCGATAACAATGTAGTGGTCCATGGAATAATGAATGTGAATGTAAATTAATAACTATGAATCCACTTCACCACTGTGCCTGCCTAATAGTGATTATATCCTGTGACATAAATCCAGTTTTACACTACGCCGCAATCACATAGTTTGTGTGAGAAACCGTCATCTGCTCTTTTTCTGGGCCATCCATAATCTGGAGACAAGCGACGGTGTCCCTATGCATATCTTAAATTGTTTATCATGCAAATGATGCTACGCAGGCTGCTCTGCCCTCCTCTAACGGCCCAGAGCTCCAGACTGCAGACCCCAGCCCCAGCTGCAGCCATGAGACTCCCAGACGGCCTCAGCTGTCCCAAAGACGGAGACCGAGAGGCACTGCCCCCCTCCCTCACTCCTCCTCCACCCGCCCCTCCACCCCAACATCTCCATGTTCAACCATCCTGGGTGTCGGCTCCTTTAGTCCAGCAGCTTCCCTTCGCCTGTCGTCTGTACAGAAATCCATCTGCGTCACATGGCATTTCAGGAGGAGGGTGTGGAGTGGAAGGGTCACATTCATTTAAGTGTATGTAGCGGGTGTAACATATAATACACTCCCCCGGAATAAACTGGACATGAAGCCAGGCTGGCAGAGAGACAGTGTGTAGGGACAGTATGTATAGAGATGCCTCATCTCGGTGTCAGCGTCTGACTGAGCGGGGTGAGGGAACATGGCAGCGAGCATATGGAGCACGGGGTGGCGCGCTGGCACTGCCAGGCTGGATCCATCAATCTTGGACACAGAGGTGGGAGGAAGTCTTGGTTCTAATGCATATGTGACTGATGTCACAGTCACATAAAAAACTCCTGAAGACCCAGCTCTTCAGAGAGCATCTTCTCTCCTAGACCACATGATAAGTCTACTCCTAAAAGAATTGTCACTAGCACTAATAGCTCTTATTGCACTATACCTTGGTTGTTTACTTTTACTTTTCCTGTAAGTCGCTTTGGATAAAAGTGTCTGCTAAATGACTAAATGTAAATGTAAATGATGTGCGGTTTATCCTGCACAGTGGCTGCATCTAAATCCTTTTTTCCTTTATCTAAGAAATGTTATAACACGATCAGGTAAGGTGTCACGACAGGGCCCGAACTCACTCCACGTCCAATCATATTGATCTATTCACGACAGCATTAGGCGAAGCCTGATAGTTACACAATGCCAAGAGACATACAGCCTATAAATAAAGCTCTGCTCACAATGCTCATGACCTTATGATATCATGTGAACTCCACTGCATGATGATCTAAATGAGCAAAGAAAAGCATGTTCAAACAGCTGACAGGGCCAAGAGGCATGCTGGATGTGTGTGAGGATGTGTGTGTGTGCTCATACACGGGGCAGATGTTTAACAAACTGCACACTAATGAACAGTGGTCATTCTGTATGACAGTGGGCTGACTAGCCAACAGCAGATAACAGTGGTCCCTTTACAATGTGAAGCCACAGCACTGACTAACACAGTACAGTAGTGCACATTATTGAGCAGCACTCTCCTCGCGTTTAGCCTGAATTGGCTTCAAATTAAATCTGCCCAGACAATCATCCCAATCTGGCACACAATATCGGATCTGTTAAAGGAAATGAATAAACATTCAAACAGGCTGGTCAAAATCAAACCCCACTCTGTAAAAACCAGTCATAAGGGACCCACGCTTGTTTGCACAGCGACTCATGTTTTCACTCCAGCCTCATTTAGCCCCGGTGGACAAACAACAAACCGACCAGCCGCCCTTAAGAAGTCCTTAATTACTCAAATCAAGAAAAACACTGACAATTAGTGGCGGTAGGGTTCCTCAAATAAACGCTTCTTCCTTGACAGTTCAGCATAATTACATTCTTTGCTATCTCTTTTTAATTTTAGCATCAGAGTGAGCCTTCACAGGCGCATATTTGAGGGAGATATGGCGGTGTAATAAGCCAGGGAGGGATAGAGATACATCTCTCACCACCACATGAGAGAGACTGTGGAGGCCACAGGATCTGAGCACATCTGTGATGCAGCGACAAACCAAAAGAAATCCATCTTTTTTTTCCTCTCTCTCTTTCTCTCTCACTGTCTTTCATAATCTTTCTTTGTCTGTGTCTGTGTGTGTCTTTTTTCACTATCTGCAAATGTTTCTCACAATCATTTTCAGCTTCAGCTCAGGCTTCATGTGGGTTCAGGGCAGCAGATGAGGGAGAACCGCGGCTCCTAAATGCAGCGGCAGATATTTCACACTCTGATTATGCCGATTGGATACATCCCTACTACCAGGCGCAAAAAAAACAAAACAGAGGAGAAAGCATTTGTTGCCTTTTGAAATAAACTCTCAACACTGTCTGAAATAATGTGCGAGATTTGTACCTCTAGCTTGTCACGGGGGCAGGTCCCTCTAAGGTAGGGGTGTCAAACTGATCCATGAAAGGACCGCTGTGGCACATAGTTAGTTAAGGTCCAATAATTAGCCCTTGAGCATCTATTAATGTAGATTATACCTTGGTGGACAGAAATGGACTCCTACTGTAGCCCTATTTATAATTGCTGGACATCAATTATTGGACCTTTTTGAGGTCCAAAAGGCACATTTATGTTCTCAAGCAGTGTCAAGGTTACAAAGCTGCACCATAGTGACAACTGTTGCACCCCTAAAGCTACATTAAAGTACCATTAGTTTTGAAAGTGTGGCCCACTCCGCACCTTTAGACCTTAAAGACTTCCTGCTCATGTGTTTACTCTTGTGTTCAGCCGTTGTTAAGCTGTCCACATGTGTTTACCTGTGATATTCTCCTGCTTGGGGATTATTCCTTGCAAGGGCGTAGATAAACAATCCTCATCCCGCGGCGACACCTGAACGGCCACCTCCACGGGGTGACACGCCCTCCGCGGGTGCTGATGGTGGCTCCGCGAGTGCGAGGAGGACGTGGAGAGGGGGGAGGCTAGCGGGGAGGACGGCGGCCTGTCCAGAGGTTTGTCCATACACAGGCTCCCGTTGCACTGCCTCCGCTTGTGTTCGATGAACAGCAAGATGTCAGCCAGGGGGAAGCGGGAGTGGCACTGGCCGCAGGTCAGTAGGTCCTGGTCCCCTTTAAGGGGCTCACGCTGAGCCACGCCCAGCCTGGGGGAGTCCTGAGAGTCTTCTTCTGGTAAAACACCTGACAGCGGCTCAGCTGGACGGGGGAAACAAGAAACAAGATTGTGAGACTCAGTAAGAGGAAGTAAATAAGTGTATCAGGAGAGAGGATATAAAAGCACATTACTGAGTCTTTCTTTGCTACAATGTATAAAGACATCTAGGTCAGGCTTTAAAATGTGTATAAAAATATTTTTAGGAAGGAAAGAAAGACAGAAAGAGCACACAGACTACTTCGATAAGGACTGACATGTTCAGCTTGCAGGCAGCAGCCAAACGATTAAGTTGCTTGACCCTCTTTATTGTGCTGCCAATCTCGCTTTTTTAATGAACCTAACACCTCTGAGAATCAAAAAATAGATTCTAATTTGAGTTCAAGATGATTGGACCCCATTTCGTTAAAAGTGCTGGGATCTCGTGAACCAAGGTTAGACATTGAGGGGTTGGATGTGGAGTAGGTCCCTGAAGTACCGGCAGAGAGAGAGAGAGAAGAGAGAAGAGAGAGACGAGAGAGCATTTTAAAAGAAGTAATCTAGCCACACGGTAAACGACATTGGGCGCCCCGACTGGGATGTTGAGATAAGATGTGATGAATTCTTGCCGCTGGTTCAACCTTTAATTCCGTGTCGGGTCAGACGAGAAGGTGGTGAGGGACTATGCAAGATAGGCCCTGTTACCTGTATGTTCGACTGCATTAAAGATGAGGGAATTTGCCCCTATTTTACTGGAGCTTATCTTAACCAGCTTATGCCACGGACATAGGCGGGGTGTGTGAGGCTGGGTTAGGTGGAAAGATTTTCTTCAAACCAAATAATCTCATTTTGATGCCACGCAAGAGTGATGTGAATAACTTTGAAAACTAAAATATAATCCTTTTCTCAGACATCTGACTGCGGCAGAATTTAAAGTAGTTTAGGCCAGTGTTTCCCACTGGGCGGCTATCAGGAAAATCATTAGGGCCTCTTCGTTTGCCATGTTAGATTTGGTTTTATAGCTCTCGGTTAGAACAGTGGATCAATAATTCCATTTTTTCATGTTCAGATGGAGTAAAATAAATAAATAGATCTATAAAGTGCACAGGTCATTTTCCTCTGCGTGCATAAATATGCAATTAAGTGTTTTTATTTGCAAAATGACAGCTCAATTTAACCCCAAAACATGATTATGCAAAGTGTGATTATGCACTCTCTAATTTTTTGCTGTTGTAATAAATGACATGAATACAAAAACATAATTATTGCTCCAAACAAAATGTAACTGAACTCAAGATCTGGGTCAGAGCTGAAAATAGAAATTATATAGGCTAAATGAAACCTCTGCAAATGCAAATACAGCTTTATTTAATGTGTATATTATTGTAAATGAGTCCATGCAAACACGCCTACAACTTCTTCACTTTAAACACTTTATATCTGCTTTCTCTTTGAATATTTTCAATATTTCACTTTGTGTTTCCTCTTTTTTAGAAACCACACGTGAGCAGCACAGGGAGCATAAAATATACAATCCCTTGTTTCTGCTAAAACGATCCTCTGCATGCGCTTGGTCAAGCAGCAGCACAGGGATAAAGTGGATCAAGTTCAAGTTCATAAGTGGCCCACAGGACTACAATCATAGTGCGCCCCCCACTGGCAAACCTTTCTACAATTACCCCTCAAATGAAGGCATACATGTTGCGAGAGCATAATTGGTTTCAACTGAAATGGGAACAGCATGCAGAGAGACACATTTGAGGTAAAAATAAAAGGACATAATGAATATAAAAGCTGCTGATCTCCACTTTGAACTTAAACCACAACAATACGTGTCTTTGGAGACGTCTCTGCATTCACTGACGCACGCGAGAATGTATCGATAAAGCAGTTGCTGCTGTTATCTATCAGACGGGTGATGGGGAATAATGCTCCTGCACACAAACGTGTATCAACAGCGCGGAAATCCCGTCATGCAATCAAATCAATGCAGTGAAATGTTATCACACACGCCGCGCGTAAAAACCACTTTCCTGGTTTCCTTCTCTCGTAGTTGCAAAACAGTATCACGCGGGGACATTCACGTGGATTTAAACAACATATATGTGTTAATGGCACTCAGTAACATTGCATCGCATTATAAGGGTTGTGTTAAAGCAGCAGCTGGGAGGAATTTGCGACACAGAAACTATATTCCGTCTCGGTAACGCACACGAGGTCTCTGCGCTGTGGACAAGTGGGCATGTAAACACCACTTCCCTGTGTCCAAACCAGCTCAAATCTCTTTAAATACATGTAGAAAAGCAATAAGACTGATATGCTGTGGTGGTGGAACAGCTTTACGCGCTGCACCTGGAAACTTGAGAGCGGAGCAGCAGTGTTCAGCTCCGGCTGCGTCCATATAGGCAAAGGTCTCTGGCCATAAAGCCCATGCATGCCCTTTAATGGCGAAAGAAACCTTGAAGGCTGCGTTATACAACACGGTTAACCAACACAAGTTGAAGCTCTCTTGTCACACTGTTTGAAAACTTCCACCACAGGATCCATGTAATGCATTTAAATGGACCTGTGGGTTTGGATTTGTTTGCGTTTTTTAGGAAGGGGGGCTCCACTCAGGACAGCGGTGTGTGTGTGTCCGTACGTGGTCGTCTCCTACCTATTCAGATCCCCCCCGGAGGAAGTAAAGAAAAACAAGAAGCTGGGCTCACACAGAGCGACAAATGAAGTCAAAATGGGATTAATGTCCACTTACGCGAAAACTCCCGTTTGCTCAAGTGCTGGGGTTTGCCTTGCTTGCGGCGAGACATGTTGGTTTAGTGGCGGCTTTTCAGCTGAGTTCACATTGGGAAATCCGTTCCTACAAGGTAGACTCCAAATGAAATATCTTCATTGATGCGTCTGACATCCAAATAGGAAAAAGGGGGGGAAAAAAAGATGAACTGCAGATCATACAGAAGGTGAGGCGTCGCGCGCTACGGGCTGTGCGGACCTCTTCATGACTTTTTTCGCAAAGAGAGAGTGATGGGGGTACGGAGATACCCCCCTGAGCTGCAAGTTCAAGTGCGGACGTGACGTTCCTGCGAACTTGAACGTCAGGAGATGGACGGACTGAGACATAGAAAACATGGGCAGGGCGAAGCCGGCCAGTGGGAGGGGGACCAGGCGTAATAAAAACCAATGGACAGTCATTATGGACTACCTATGGAAGGAGGAGGGGGGAGAGAAGGGAAGAGAGACCCCGAAGACACCAATGGACAGAGGGGGGATCAAGGGGGCCGGGCTAACAGAGAGAGAGAGAGAGAGAGAGAGAGAGAGAGAGAGAGAGAGAGAGAGAGAGAGAGAGAGAGAGTTGAGTTGTCCAAGGAAGTAGAGGAGCAGCAGAGAGCGTCATGAAGCAGGGATGTGGTGGAGGATAAACCCAGCTTTACTGCTCCATTCATATTTATAAGAGTTTATTCTCAGGATGATATGAATATTAAGTGATTTAAGTGATTATGTAAATTTACAGTGTAGACTGGGGAGGGTTTTTTTTATATGAAGGTGGGATAAAGTGGCTTTATTTCAATATAATTATAATTTAAATCACGTTTTTTGTATTGCCATGGCAGGAATTGATTATGTGTTTTCTATGTTTATTTATTTTATTTTATTTAGTCAATGTTATTTTTTTATTTTGTTGAATTTGTTTCGTGTGTGAGAATGCAGCTTTCT